>NC_133527.1:193808925-194114366 GCF_048544455.1 Silene latifolia
GCTTCTGCTTTGCGACGGTATGGGTTTACTCAATCTTACTCCGACTATTCCTTGTTCAGTTATACCAATGGTACTGTTTGCTTACACGTCTTAGTTTACGTGGACGATCTCGTTGTAGCCGGAAATAATTCATTGGCTATCTCCAAATTTAAAACGTATCTTGGTGAATGTTTTCATATGAAGGATTTGGGCATTCTAAAATATTTCTTGGGAATTGAAGTTGCACGAAATTCCGAAGGTATTTTCTTGAGTCAGCGGAAATATGCCCTTGACATTATTACCGAAACCGGCTTGTTGGGTGCAAAACCCGTTGCTACTCCTATCGAGCTCAATCACAATCTCGGGTTGGCAACGGGCGCTTTTCTCGACGATGTTGAGTCATACCGTAGGCTCGTTGGTCGTCTAGTCTATTTGGCTGTGACACGGCCTGATCTGTCTTTTGCTGTTCATACTTTGTCTCGTTATTTGAGTAAACCTCGCAAGGAACATTATGACGCTGCTCTTCGTGTTGTCCGCTATCTTAAGGGGAGTCCGGGTCAAGGCCTTTTATTTCGAGTCAATAATGCTCTTACTATGACCGGCTGGTGTGACTCCGACTGGGGTAGTGATCCATCTACTCGACGTTCTGTCTCCGGTTGGATCGTCTTTCTCGGTGGTTCTCCTATTTCCTGGAAGACTAAGAAGCAAAACACGGTTTCTTTATCTTCCGCAGAAGCTGAGTATCGAGACATGGCTGCTGTTCTTTGTGAGTTAAAATGGGTCAAAGGCTTGCTTCTCAGTCTTGGAGTGTCGTTTTCCTCTCCAATTGATGTGTACTCCGACAGTCAATCTGCGATTCAACTTGCTCAAAATCCAGTTTTTCACGAGCGCACGAAACATATCGAGATTGACTGCCATTTCATTCGTGATGCGATTATTGATCGTTTGATTCTGCCTTCTCATGTATCCACTAAGGACCAGTTAGCTGATATTTTTACTAAGGCCTTACCATCGTCTCAATTTGTATTCCTGCTTCGCAAACTGGGCATTCTTTATTTACATGCTCCAGTTTGAGGGGGGGTATTAGGGCCGGCTTATATTATAGACAATTAAGGCCCAAAGCATTGTATTTAAACCATCAATTATCAATGAGAATGGGACACAAATGATTAAACACAAATTACATTGTAACATCTACTCCTGTTGTCTATTATGATAATTTAAGGGAAACACATTACTCTCCTAATCTCACTTTTCGTCCATCTTGCGGGAACCTATTAAAGAAATTACCAATTCCTAGTTGTTTCCATATTCTAGTTATTATTGCCTTTGTTTAGGACATTTTCCTTTGTTAATTAATTTAGGACCGTAAATCCGTAATTATGTCCTAGCTTTCCTTCTCCTTTGTATAAATATTTACATCAAGATTAATACAATTCGCAACTTTCAATTACAATTCTGTATACATATATCCAATAAACCCACTTACAAATCCTAATAACATGAACTCCCTTAGAACAAAATCATGAGAAAATTATTTAACCAATTTATTGAAACAACAAAGACCTAGAATACGCTGCAGGATTATTTCTACTATCATGAATCCCATTTCCATTATATTGTTGTTGCGGTATTCCAAAAGACCGTGTTTGTGTTTTTGTAATCGGATTTATACCAACATGACGATTATTATTCTTCACCGTTAGTGTATTTCCTATTGAGCTATTCGCGACTTCCACAGGATCATCAAATTTCATCGTCTTAGCCCTCACAACTCTACCATATCCCGATTTCATCTCATCATTCGTAGCTTCAATGACGTCTGAATCCCTATAATTTTTTCTCGACGAAGAACAATTTGGAAATTGCATAGGAAACCGCGATTGCCAAGCCATAGGGTTCCATGTATAAGGCCCTTGGAAATGAACTTCATTTTCACTGAAAATTGAATTATTCGAGTTTTTGTTTTTTCGTCTACCGGCCCCCACGGGAACGTTCCTCATGGTACCGCCAGCTGTCCAGTACCGCTGGCAGTCCTTGCAGAAGTGTCGCGGTTGGTTGACATTGTAGTTGTTGAAATAACAGAATTTTGTAGCTATGCTATTGCATCTTGCGCAAGGCAGGATTTTATCAGGCTTTTTTAGAGATTTTTGATCTTTTTGATTAGTTGATTTAGTACTACTTGTTCCGTCACTCACGTCTTTGGCATTCAAGGCGGTTTTCGTGTCTTCTGTGACTGTTGATTGGCTTCGATTCCTTTGTTCGTCTCTTGAAGTTTTCTGAACATTAGAAGAAAATGATTATTCAGTTATGAAAACTCGTTAATCGAAAATAAGAAGACAATAATGAAAAATTGGCAATATATGGAAATTGAGAAAGCACACACACCTCATAATTATTTGCTCTGTTTTCATCCTGTTTTGAGTTATTATTATTAGAGTTAATACTCTCGTAATCACATAAATTATCATTATAATCATGATTATAAACTTTAGAAGCTTGAATATTCCTTCCAAAAAGCCTGAAACTAGAATATTTCACGTCTGACATTTTCTCAACACTCAAAAGAATTTGAATAATTCTTGTATAAAATCGTTTTACAGGAAAGTTAGTCAAAGGATTATTATAACTTGCTAAATATTATCCAGTTGATGATGGATTTTTAGAATTTTGGGAGATATATATAGGTGCATGCCAAGTAACTACAAAAAGTTGGGGAGAAGTTAGAGCCACAAATTAATTTGTGGGGATGTTAATGAATTTTAGTAAATCTTTTAAATGCTTTATGAGTTAAAGATTTTGATTGCACACTTTGAAAAAGAAAGCAAGAGAAAAGTGCTAATTATCTTCTCTTTTTTAGATTTTGGCCCGTGTCACCATTTTTTTTTTATTTTTTTGTCACATCAATCTTAATCTTCTCGATTTTTTTCCCTCTCCATTTTATCGCAACGTTTCAAATATTATAGGTTTAGTTCAGAAAAGTTATATAAGAGCCGAACTTTTGGACTGAACTTTTTGGCTTAATTACAGGTTATTTCAGTTTAGCTACTTTATTAACAAATTGACTCTTACTTCAGCTCCATTCAGTTTAGCTTATAAGCTGAAATTTTCTAAAACTAAACTTATAAGAGTCGAAATGAATTTAAAAGAAGGTGTTTAGCTACTTAAACAATGATCACATAATACGGAGTACTATGGAGTATAATTGTAAATGTATCCTTGAACTTCAAATTTCATCGATACTTTTAAATTGTACCGTAATTTAAAACTTTAATTTGAAGAAAGATGAACGGAATTGCTATTTAGTAAATGTCCGAAATATATTGAGTTTCAATATCACACGTTATGTTACTCCCTCCTTTTCACTAAGATGTTCCACAATTCCGAAAATGGCAAATTCACTAAGTTCTTCCACTTTCCTTATTAGTCTATTATTTGTGGTTTTTATGACTTGTGACCCCACATTCTCTCTCTTATTTTCATTTTCCCTCATTTTCCACCACAAATCTTCTTCCTCTTAAAAACTCCCCCAAAAATAATGTGGAAGATCATAGGAGGGAGTATTTCGTTTTCCTAGGTGAACAATAGATTGACCATTTGGAAGGCCAGAGCCCTTGTGCCAGCTAATTGATAAACAATTGGTCTCCCTTGTGACGGATTACCATTTGTGGCGGATATTTTGTGAGTTAAAATGGTAACAAAATGGGTTAGTGGAGAAAGGGGACCACATAAATAGTGTTGCAGAGAGAGAAAAAGTGGGTACTTTGTGAGGTAAAATGGTATCCGTCACTCAAGAGTGACGGATATGTGCCGTCACAAATGAGAATTTGTGATTGATAAATTGGATGATAGACAATTCAAATTTTCAATCAACAACCTAAACCACATACGGAGTATTACTTTATTTAATTATCTAAAGCCACTTTATTGAATTGATTTCTCTACTCAAAAAGAAATCTAGCATCCATTGTGTATATAAAAAACAACGTTTAAACAAAGCAAGTACATAAAATTGTCTCATGTTAGAACGTTTTCAGTGTAAATAAAATTGTCTCATGTAGTAATTACTAATAAAATTTACTCGGTACTTAGTTAAGTAAGATATTTTTTAATTTTATTTTTTTTGAAGGAAGGATATTTTTTATTAGAACTTTTTTGTAGATATTTTTTATATTTTTGATAAAGATTAAGTAAGATATTTTAGTTAGGCAGAGAGATATTTTTTATACAATTTAGTTAGTTAATTATAAGATATTTAAATTAGGCAGAAAGATAATTAGGCATAATATAAACGTCATTAGTTGGTTGATTATGGATTGTATGTGGGATTAATTCAGGTTGTCTTTATCAAAGCTTTGAAATCCTGTGGTTTGTAGAAGTGGGAGTATCAAACTTCCATGTGCCCTTAGAAAAAATGCACCTTTTCTTAAAAACACAAATTCTTGTTTCAGACGGATACTTTTGATCTTATTTATCAGACGGATAAAATGTTGCAATTTTTTAAGAAAATGTAACCAATTAATTCACAAAATGTTATGACTAGTGGTATCATTTTTTACCCTGAAAATGATGTGAACAATAATGGTAACATGTTATCAAAAAATAACAACATTTTATTGTAAAATGATGACATGTTACCCGTCTTATTTCAGACCAAAAGCAATGATCTTAAGAAAAACGGACCGTCTTATTGCTTAACAAGGGTTGTGGGATTTTTTTTATTTTTTTTGAATTGGAGTATTTAGTGAAAAGTCGCAACAAATAAAGAAACAAAGTCGGCGTTCGTATTTTTCATAATAATTACATAATCTTACAATTAACCTATTAATCGGTTAATTACAGTGTGAAATCTTCGAAAATTATTCATTGGTGCAGTAAAAATTTCCTTAGTACCTAAGAGTCGTGGCCGCCTTTGGATTAGAAATATCTCATATCTTAATCGAGCTTTTCTTGCCAAACTTGATTGGACGCTTCATAATTGTTTTCAGGGATATAACATTCTGAAACCCAACTCTCGCTTTGATATCAACTCTTGAAAATCTGGCTCTAATATATCTTGGAATTGTAGAGATCTGGAGCTTGTTTTACCTAACTGCGGATGGAAAATTGGGTATCAGTCGAAGCTTAATGTTTGGTACTTCGGGTGGATTAATGGTGAAAAACCAGGATTCAGAATAATTGGGAAAATTCTTCTTACACTTCCCTCTTAATTCTAAAGGTTAAAGATCTATTACTCGATTCACAAGGTTGGAATTTTAATTACATTAGTGAGGAACGGAGTACAGAAATTCAGGCTATTCCTCTCTGTCTCACGATGGACATGATTCCTTATATTGGAGACATTCTAGCTTGAGTGACTATACGATAAAAAAGGGTTACGGTGTGGCTCTTGACTCGTATTAGGAAAAGGTTAGTAAAGTCAAAGATAGGACTGGAATCAATGTCACGTTTAGGGACTTTTGTAAGACTAAGCTTTGACATCTATCGGGATCTCATTAGGTTTGAAAGATTTAATTAGGGAGGTCCTTAGTAATTATCTCTCTATTGGAGTCGAATTCCTGAAAAGAAGTATTGATGTTGACCCGTCTTGTCACTGTTGTTTTTGCACAGAAGTAATTGAGACTCTCGTTCATTTAAAGAGATGTTGTATGTTTTCTAGAATTTAGACTTCCTCTCCACTCAGAATCAGAACTATTAATGGTATTTATATGAATCTCAGTGATTGGATCATCAAATAGATCAATTATTTTATAAAATTGAGGACCTTGTTAATTCGATGATTCAATTTTTGGCAACCTTGTGGAGTATTTGGTGCGTTAGAAACAGTCTTGTTTATCATGGTTTTGACCTGTGTTTTATTATCCAATCATAAGTTGTGTCTTCGGCTCTCTCGACCTATCATATTACCACTAAGAACAAAGATGGAAATAATTTATTACTTCATTCTAGCTTGGAGGCGGACTTTAGAGAGAAGATTAAATCGAGTTCGCCTTTGTATTTGATTGAAAATGAAAGTTCTTATTATCCAATTAGAGTTAAGGTGGATGCATGTTGGTTGGTAAACATCTAAAACTTCTAATGGTTGGGTGGCTTTTGACTCGGATGGAGTGATGATTTATAAAGCCGATAATGGCTTCTGGCCTGAGTGGGTTGTCAACTGTGGTTTTTACCGTTTAGATGATTTTTGAGATTGCCTAGAAATCTTTAACTCAAGAACTTTTGGATGATATAGACTCTGTCTTTCCTCTTCTTCTTTCTTTTTCATTGTATTTGTTTTAGTTTTATTCCTTGTACTTTAAATAATGTGGCTGATAGTATGCCATAAATCAGTAATTAGATATGGTTTTATGATTGCTAAAAAAAGAATGGGCCAAGAAGCGACACCTCACTAACTAGTGACAAATTGTACCAGGCAATTAAAAAGCTACCAACATTTGTGGAAACAAGACTAAAAGCATAACGAAAGTAAACACAAAGTTATAAAACAAATTCCTACCAAACTAGATTTTTCACTAATTGCTAAGATTATGTAAGAATAACACCTTGTATTATGAAGGACGTCATATGTGTGACCTAATAAGTGTGATGCCAATTAACACAGTTCAACAAGTAAACCATGTGCCTATGCGGCTATGCACTATGGCTTAAATTGAGGTGTTTATGCCAATTAATTTACACAATTTTAGTACCATGATTTAAAAGTCTCATGATTATACAACATTACTTTTTTTTGCTTTTAATAAGTATTGACGATTTTAAAGGATGGTGATTGTTAGTCAACCTTAAATTGTTTTGGAATTACATCTGAGGGTTTACCCAGTGCGCACCAAAGATAACGGCTGCGTGTTTTCTCGTCACAAAAAAAAAAAAAAAAAAAAAAAAAAGATATGGACTCCTTTAAAATGGGCGTATCTGTTTTGTAACTAAAACGAGTCAAATACTACACTATTCAGAGCATTTTAGCCTAACTTACCAAAAAAATGTTCATGTTTTTGAAAATAAGTTTTTTAGTTAGCTATTTCTTGAAAAAATTGTAGGTGTTTGATTTACGTTTTTCAAAATCGTTAGTGACTAAAAAAAACTAGGCCAAACACATAGTTAAATAGATGAGATAAAGTTTTCTTCACTAGATATTATTGCCTTCCTTTTGCATATTTGTTACCTATTACATTTTAGGGTGTCTCATCCATTTGTTTATCTTTCTATAAAATCTTTTTTACGGCTAACTTAATCTTAAAATTGCACTATTGTCTACTTGTCAAATTGTCATCCATTAACTATACTCACAAACGGTTCCCTTCTCTTTTATTGGTCTTTACACCAAAAGAGAATGTAAACAAATGACCAGGACAAATGGAGTATTCTTTTGTCTTAATCTATGCAAGTGGGTAATACGTCACCCGTTTTAACATTTAAACAAATATTTTCTTTTAAACAAGAATTTGCGGTTGCAATGTTGGCATACTCTGTTCTTTTCAGCTGAAACAAACTAAATTAAATTGAATGGAGCCGAGATAAACTGAATGCAGCTAAAGTAAGAGTTAATTTTGTGACGAGATGAACTGAACAACATTGACTGAAGTTGAAAGAACTGAACTGAAATGAACTGAAATTAAGTCAGAAAGAACATGGCCTAAATGTCTTAAAACAGAACACGCTAATTATAATCGGAGAAGATGCTGGATTTGGGCCAGATGTAAGTTGTAGCAATTGGATTTTACTGTATCGTAGGCCCAACGCTAAAGTGGTTGGTGGTGGCCCAATAACAAACAGGCCGGCCTATTGGGCATTATTGGCCAATTAGATATCCCCAATTCTTCGAGCTAGTCATTGTAATCCGTTGATTTTCTCTATCTTAGCCCATGGCTTAAATTTAGGAAGCCATTAATTCATACAAGAATCTATAACACACAGAAGCTGGAATTTAAAAATCCAGTTTTTGAGAGGGTCTCGTGATAAGTTTACTATGAAATCATGTATGACGGTCTTTTTCTGAGACTAGGTCAATTATGATATAAGCTCAGTCTAAAAGAAATAGTAATAATTGAATTTTAAATTTTATTTTGATAACCTGATATCTTATAACTGAAACCGACAAATTTAAATAGGTTGGTCATCAATCGTCGTGATGAAGTATCAAATTGTTAAAATAAAATTGTAAGATTGCAAACATACAAGTGTCTAATGTTGATACTTCTGTATTCAGGATGCCATCACAGATTGTTTGATTGAAACATCTTTACTACACAAAATCTCACGACTGACGACACAACAGTTTATTTATTCATAAATTCTCCATATGATAGGGCATTCTTAATCCAAAGGGTCTTGCTTGTGATGGGATAATCCCGTCACAAGTTGAAGACCTCTCACAAAAAGGGAGAGGGAACAAGGTGGGACACCCCTCATGTGCTTGCTCTCTCACCAAGTTTACTGCTCAATAATCAATACTCCATTTGTCTCAGTCATTTGTTTACCTATTTCAATTTGAGATGTCTCAGTCAATTATTTAACTTTCTATTTTAAGAATATTTTTGATGGACAATTTGATCCTGCACACAATTTAGTCCACTTGCCTTCCAACAATTGCCCCATGGCCCCTCGTTTTTCCTGATCTTTGTGCCAAAAACCAAAGGTAAACAAATTAAGGAAACGCGTCATAAATAACCAAGACCTATTGGTTCCAATCGAGCGATAGATAGGAAACGCGTCCTAAATAACCACTATTTTTGAGTTATCGCAACAACCCGATGAAATTTGTTTAACACAAACAAAAGTCGATTTTCTTTTAAAATTCTTGTCTCCAAAATACAAATAACCCATGGCTATAAATAGCCTAGCAACACAGCCGTTTAGGCCTCTTCACATCTCCTTAATTATGATAATAAACTAGCTAATTAAGGCTTCTAATTATAGCAATTAAATCCTACATAAAATACCATAAAGCTAGTGAACTAAATAGAATAATTAATCCCTTTATTATCATCCAATGAAGCTCACTCGTTTAACGAAAGCTCGAAATACATTTAATCATTCTCGAGAATAATTAAACTGATTTCCGACTTTCAACGAACTCGTTCCTTCATTGACCCGTAGCCAACTCGTATCAACATGTTTACCAATTGATATACTCCGTTACTCCACATTAAACACATCACAAATTCTTGCTTAAGACGGACGTTATTCTTGTTATGCTTAAGCTAGGTCAAATATAGGCATATAGCCCATCATATAAGATAAATAGGACAAAAGTAAAATATTGAGCTTCTCACTAACTTCTCTCTCTAAAATTCTCTCCAAAAAAAAAACCCTAAAAACTAAGCCTCTATTTCCCTTTGCACCGCCGCTGCCACCATCCTCCCATCCTCCACCCCTTTATTTCACAATCTTTCGCCGGAGATGAGTCCTTGATTGTGCTCATCTCCAGCGAACCATCACTTTGCTATTGCTTAATCCAACTTATACCAATTTCTCTTTTACTCTCTAAGGGGCTGTGTTCTGTTTATCATTTTCCCTTCTATAATCATGGTCCATCGCTGCATGTCGCTGTTTTTTGTGTGTCACTGACTTCCGTTGTGGCTGGTTGTTGTCATCCGTCTCCGCCTTCTCCGTCGCCTTTCTTTCCGTCTGACTCTACCGAGGAGGTGTTTCCCCTCCCCCTCGCCCCTCCCCCACCTCCCCTGGTATGTCTTTGTTTGTCTCGAGTCGTCAATCGTCAAGTCGGTTGGTCTGTGGTGGTGTTGGTTTTTATGGTAGTTTCTTGGTTCTGTTGGGTTGTGCATGTACTTGATTTGGTGTCCCCCCTCCCCTCGCCCCTTCCCCATCAGTCGGGTTTTGCATGTTCCCTTTGTGTCGATTGTGGTTCTGTTTGGTTGTGCATGTACTTGATTTGGTGTTTCCCTTCCCCTCGCCTCTTCCCCCACCAGTCGAGTTGTGCATGTCTTTTGTGTGCCGGTCTTCCTCTGCTGTTACCCTTTCCTTCTTGGTCCTGATTGACTACTTTAGGCGGGCTTTGTTGGTCTGTTTTGGGTCTGGTTTTGCTTTGACGGATGGTCCTTGCTTCCGTTTGTCTTTGATTTTGGTAATGTTTAATGCAGCTAGATGTGGATTTTGGGTTATAGTTGGTTGGAAGGTGATTTTTGTCCCTAGTTGGTGTTGGATTTTCATTGGTATTGTTGCATTAAACAATTTGGAAGTGGTGTGTTTGATTGTGTGAATTTGGGGTGGTCTGTGATGTGATGTTGGGTGAGTTGGAAGCGGTGGTTCTCCTCAAAAGTTCACGTTGTTTTCTTTCAATTTCCGTTGTTTTCAGTTTCTTCTAATAATCCTGCCGGTGATGGTAGCTGTCTATCCGGGTTGTGTTGTTCTCTCCCGAGAATGTCATTCTTGGGTGTTCATGGCCAGGGGATTGTTTAAGGAGCTTTTTCTTCTCAGTCTCGTCAGTTTGCTCGTTGTCTTTGGTTGTTGGTTCGTTGAGTGTTGTGGCCGATCACAGTGGTGTAGGAGAGTGATCTCCATCGAAGACATGCCTTCGTGGTCTGTTTTCACCTTTAAATTTCTACGCTCTTGTTGCGTAAGTGCACCTCGTGCTTGTCTCATGATATTTCGATTGGTTCAATGTCCTATGGGTGATGTTAGCCTTACTGATGAGTTGGATGATGAAGCTCTGCTCCATTCCACCGTACTCCATCAACATGTTTCTGATACCCGATGCAGATATTTCGTCGCCGGTGGCTGTTCCTTTGTAATAATCTATAGTCCTATGTTTAATTTAGCTTTGTTTTATATGGTAGTATATCAACATGGTTCTCTCCATGATACTGGAATGTAAAACATTATTTCACCCTTGTAAAAAAAAAAAGTAAAATATTGAAAAAGGTAAAATATTTGTCCGATAAACTCATATGGATAATTTAATCCGTATTAAGCTTAAGATGGATAATACAGTTAACCAAAACTGGATGAACCTCAAAGATTCTGTTCTTTGTTACACAAATTCTTGTTTGTGACGGCACATATCCGTCACTCTTGAGTGACGGATACCATTTTACCTCACAAAGTACCCACTTTTTCTCTCTCTGTAACACTATTCATGTGGTCTTCTTTCTCCAATAACCCATTTTGTTACCATTTTAACTCACAAAATATCTGTCATAAATGGTAACCCGTTACAAGGGAGACCAATTGTCTTTGTTAAGAGGGAACAGTAATGTACAATACACATGCACAAATTCTCCCTTATGACGGAGGGTATCCGTCGCAAACTTGCGACGGATACCATATCATCTCACAAAAAACGCATAAGGGTGAGAGACAAAGCACATGGGGTGGGTGCCCACTTTGTCCCCTCTACCCATTTTCACTCACATAATACCCGTCGCAATATCCGATCCATCGCAAGGGAGACCTACTTATACAAATGATTGAAAAATGTGGTGATATTTGAAAATGATGATAAGAGTAGCAGCAAGTCTTGCTGATGGCAGACATATTTGGTCTTCAGCTGAAGACGGGCAAAATGTCACCCATTTAAGATGAAAATGTAACCATTTTAAGGTAAATAATTTTTAAAGCTATAATAGTTTGTCATTAAAATGGTAACATTTTGTAGTTAAAATGGCGACATTTGGCCCGTCTTCAGCTGAAGACCAAATATGGCTGCCATCAATGAGAATTTGTGTAAGAGTAGGTAGAATAAGTGATGAGTTTAAGTTTGTTGATAAGACTGAAAAAAGTTGGCATATTTCAGGAATCTTCAAAAAACACCCACCTACTTAAAACTTGGAGGGGTTTTAATCTTCAGCTTTTTACTTTGACTTTCTCTTTTATATGTTCCTGCCATCCAGCTGCTTATATTTTGTCAGAAATTATTTGTGTCTACTTTACCCCCTTTCCTTAGTTGTAACACAAATAATCGATCATGTTCATAGTATTGTTTTGGCATGCCAAGTACGTATATCATTTTCTGTGCTACGTCACTTGATTGGCTGAATATGTCACGTTGCGGCATAGTATCCAAATTCCAGTGTGTCACGCTATGGTTAGAGACTTAGAGGTGGCCATTGGCTCGGACGGGTGCGGGTCGAGCCAAGCCAGATTGGGCTGGGCTTGATTAGCCTAGCCTAGACATGTTAAAATTGACCCGACCCAAACAACTTGGTCCGAACCTGGCATGACACCCGAATTTGACCAGAACTCGTATTGACCCGACCCAGTGTAACCCGACCCGAAAGTTTATTGTTGCAAATTGATTATTATCCACAAATAACTTTATAATAGCTGACCCGAACCCAAAATGACTCGGCCGGCCGAAGTCTACAGACCCAAAATGACCCGACCTGAATTTGACTCGACCAGAACTCGACCCGATTGACTCCTTTGTCATGTCTACCCTAGCCTTGGAGCGGCGCTACAAAGGAGGCAGGTAGGGCCGGGTTCACTCAAATACGGCCCGAACCCGACCCATAACTATAATTTTTTTCCCCCGCTAAGTTAGGCGGGAGGAGTCTGGCATGGGCCTGGCCTAGGTGTATGCACGGGTTGGGCTAGGCTGGACACGCAGGTTGACAGACTCCTATTTTGCCATTGGGCAGGCAGCAAGGTCGTGTCGAGACGAGTTGACCCGTCCCCCTCTAGCTATCATGTAATCAATAATTGTTAATTAGAGTGGGATATGAGCCATATCAGTCCTACCCATTAAAACTCGGAAAAAAACTTTTAATTAAAACTTTCAAAAATCTCATCCATAAAAGTTGCAAGGCCCTTGCTAACCCCCTAACTTTACCTTTGAGTGTCAGGTGTCACCGGTACATAGTTTAAAAAGGGTCATGGTAAGTTGGAAGTAATTAAGAGGTAAAATTGAATGGTTAATGGTGACATAGAGCTCACATCATTTTCAGTAAGTATCATTATATCTTTAAACTTTATTGTATAGGAAGCAACAACTAAAATGCATATACTTTGATGGAGTGGTGTGACTTATTCTTTTTTAGGACCTCTTTTTGTGATTCCAGAGACCATTTTTTTCTTTTCATCTAAAATCCACGCTTTTAGCTTTTATAACAAACAACATCTTCTTCATCAAGTCCCTACACGTACAATAAATTATTGATCATCAACCTTATAAACTTTGCTTATACCATCGGACTTCTTATTCACGTAAGGGACCTTTATCATAAGAATAACTAGGCTCTTTCGGCATCATCCTTGAATCAACTTTCATTACTCGTCGTGATCTGATCTTTATATGACGTTCTCATATTTTAAGACACTCAGCTAAATTATAAAATATATCGGTAACTATTATGCTCCTAATATAGTAATATATGTACCTCATACTATAACGAAAACAACTTTTTTTGGATGAGTTTGGTGCATACTGCGTAAACCCCCAAGTATACGAGGTAGCATGTAAACCACCTATATAATAGGTCAACACCTTTTTCACGAGATGACATACATGTTCGGTATCTAGGCATAATTAAATAATTTTTTTTATGTAAAGTGAGTTTATAACTTTCTTCTGAAATACGTTACGCGTTAAATGGAAATATGTCATTGTCTAAAAAATTATATTGCAAGAAAATAAAGCCATGGGAATATTTATATGGAGTATATGATAATTTTATTTTGTTTTAATAAAAAAAAAGTAATAGAAGTGTTAATAAGTACAGCTGGAAATTAAAGAGAAATGCACATCAAATGAAACTTTTCTTTGCTTGTATTCCAAAAATTAGGGCCACATTTTGCGAAAACAACAGGATTCTGAATATATTCCTTACTTCAATCTCCATCACCTTTGTCATTTAATTTGGGTTGAATCATTTTTATGACATGACAACATGGTATCCTACGCTATCATGCATGCATATTTTTAGGGACTATTATGTTTCACGGTCCAAAAATAATACAATCAATTAATCGAGGTTGAGTTAGTCGTCTATATTTTAAGCGTGGGGGTGATACATAAATGTGACTCATTCTATCACATGTAATTGATGTAAATATGCTATCTTTTCTCTTTGAGCTTCAGAATATAACGTACCTTAATTGACACTCTTATATGAAAGGAGTATATGGACAATTCCATCCCCGTGGTAAGTGATTGGGTCGAGTCCGTATAACAGAAGGATAAAATCTGAAATAAAATGTATGAATTAACTCGAGTAAGGAATGAAATAAGTGGTGGAAAAAAATGAATGATGTATAAGTAGTGGAACAGCTAAAATCATAAAAACTCACCTAACTGAAACTGATATTAAAATAAAATGATATAAACTGTACATGAAAAAATTTCACTTTGCTACCCTAAAGTTGCATTTGATAATTATGCTTTAGTACCATGAGGTTTGGGTTATTTCCTAATTTGGTAACATGAGATTAGTTTTTTCAAGCAAAAAATAATGTATTGAGCTCATAACATAAATTTAGTCATGAACTTTACTTTAGGTTACCAAAATGGAAATAAGTCAAAACATATATTTAGTCATGAAAATAAGATAGAATTAAATATTCCTAGTATATAGTTGTATACTCCCTCTGTTAGGGATGGCAATTATCACCCAAACCGAACCGAACCCGAATCGAATCGAAGAAAAAATTCGATCCAAACCCACTCTTTAAAAACCCATTATCGATCCACTATTTAAAAAACCATATTCATATCCACTATTGGAAAACCCGAACCAAATCCAAACCCGATCCATTCATACCCGAACCCGATCCAAGTGGATATTATTGAAAACTTAGGCTTTATTAACCTTGAAATTTAAATTTTCTTATATAAGATTAAATTTTTATGTAGTCAAATCAAGTTTCGTATTGGGTTTTGGATTATGCAGTGGATCGGGTATGGATTTGGAGCGGGTATGAGTTTGAAAAAAGTATAATGGATCGGGTATGGATTTTAAAATTTTGGATATGGATCGGGTATGGATATGGATCTGGGATCCAATAAGTAAGTGGATCGGGTTTGGATCTTGCAAAACCCGATCCAACCCGACCCATGCCATCCCTACCCTCTGTCAAGTCAATAGCTATTATTTTCTGAAATTCCCTCATATATTTCAAACAATGATAACTACTTATCGAAACGAACGGAGTAATATATACGGAGTAATTGTATAGTTGATCACACACTTCAAATGTAAAAAATTAACTCCCAATTATATTGGAAAATGTTATTCACTTAACTATTTACTCCATATCATTCCTTCAAAAAATCATTCTATCATATGCAACAAATCATGCATGCATGTCAAAGTAATAATGTGGACCAATTGATTGGGATCCCTATGTGTTTATGTCAAAGGCATTGTATTCTTTCACCAAGCAAAGACATTGAATTGCCCTCTATGTTATATTGTGCTCTTCCTTTTTTTTCTCCTTTAGGCTTTAGTAGTTGAAGCTCTTTTGTCATGTAATGATGTTACCTCATGCATGTAAAATTTAATTAAAATTAACCAAAAAAAATGTAATTAAATATATGTCACTAAGATAACAAATAAATGCTTTAAAATTAATCATTAAAATTTGATTCCTCCTTATATGAAACTCTAAACCAAAACCCAAGAAATCTAAATAAAGAACATCAATCTTTGATCAAATTGACTTTATAGATTATGTTGTTTGCCATCTATTGCCTCACCTTTCAACTTTTGCTTTGTGATCAATGTTTTGCCTTCTTAGTTTTTAGGTTGTTTCAAGATATGGATTACAAGGTCGACCATCAAGAGCCACTTGTTACTTTAATATACATTTACATGGACTTATATTTTCGATAATTTGTGGGTGTTATCGACCATAAATACAACGCATAACTAATTAAGGGGGTTAGCCGGAACACTCATCCCTGCTAGCCGTGAAAATTTTGAAATTTTTAATTACATTTTTAAACTATTTTCAAATTTACCTTATGACAGTTCTCTCTATTGATATTTTTTTCGCGTTCTTATCTGATCATATGGGAAAGATTCCGAAAAATTGTGATTGATATCCCGATCTATATATGTCAAAACCTAATATGGAAGAATAGAGTACTAGACTTAAGACCAAAAAATTTCATTTTCATTTCATTGAAGAAGTTGATTTGATCTTCAATTTGTCATGGTTGATGACACATTACGTTATTTAGTGCGTGTCCCCTCTAAAATCTATAATTAGATTCTTTGATTCCTCCACCTCTATAAGGAACAAAAAGACTCTGACAATTTCCACCACAACAAAGAAAAATATGAGGCAAAAAGTAAAAGATATATGAGTTGAAAGAAAAATTAGAGATGTTAGTAACAAAGACATCATTATCATTTCTTAATGTTTGTCTTAATGTTAAAACGGGTTAAATGTCATACCACTTCAGTCAACATATAAGATAAATCGGGTTATACATCATTTCACTTCAACATATAAGATAAATTGTTTATTTTTTTCCTATTATTCTGCTTTTATCTTATTCATACTATTTGCCGTCTTAAACAGAAATTTATGAGAAATATATCCATTATTAAATGAAATTCGTCAACAACATGATCCTACACACTTTTATATGCTTTCCATCCATTATTTAAAATGGTGGGGTTAACATAATTCCTATTGGGAATCAGATGGAATAGAGTGAAGAAGTGGGAAAGTAACAAAGAAAACAAAGGCAACACATTTATTCTCTTATTTCTCTCCTTTTGAGACTCCTTGTTGATTTGTGTTTTTCTCTTCTAATTATGGAGATTCTATCCACTCTATTTCTAAGTCAAAAGAAATCATTTAATTTAGATGTGAAACGGACCCAAAGATAAGTCGATAACTAATCACTTGTGAACTAAAACTCATATTAGGCTAACTAATCGACTTCAATTCAGGTTACTAAGGTCAACTAGCTTAGTTGGTAAAAATATGAGTGTTTGGTACTCATGATCTGAGTTTGAGCCACGTCAGCATGAAAATCGCTCTTGTAAATCCTTTTCGCAAAAAAATACAATATGAGACGACTTAAAAGTAATCATTTGATCCCCGCTTGTTTTAGAAGCTACAAGTAATTACTCCCTCCACTTTTTTTTGTTCACCCCATTTCTTTTTACACGGATATTAAGAAAAATTATTAAAGAATGAAAAAGTAATAAAAGAGTTGTAAGTGGGGTGAAAAGAATGATTAAAGAATAAAAAAATAATAAAAGAGATGTAAGTGGGGTGAAAAGAATGATTAAAGAATGAAAAAGGTAGTTCAAATAAGGAAATAAGAGAAATGGGGTGAAAATAGATAATTTGCCAAAAAAGGGAAATGGGGTGAAAATAGGAAAGTGGAGGGAGTATTATTAACAATTTATTTCATAAATTATCCTTTATTTAGCTTCTTTGATAACCTTAACCTCCTTATATTACATTGCTAAGAGATCGGTCATGCAAAAAAAATTGTCCATACTCCGATCAACCCAGCACAACAAACCTTTGATCATAATAAGTCATACCACATGTAAGACCGGTTAACATTAATCATCATTAAAAATCCGATCAACCCAACACAACAAACCCTTGATCATAATAAGTCATACCACATGTAAGACCGGTTAACATTAATCATCATTTAAAATCGTCTGTATTAGGTCAAATACTAAACCATGTTAACTAATAGACTTCAATTTAGCTCAATAGTTGATATGCTCTTTTTTAGAAGATAAATTATTCTTTAGTTTCTTTGGCTTACTGATTCTAATGTTAACCGTTCTCGTTGTAGTCCCCTTATATTTCCTCGCTCCAAAATCTGCTACACAGAAAGATTGTCCATATCCCAATTTACCAAAACAAACCAACCCTTAATCA
Organism: Silene latifolia; assembly: GCF_048544455.1. NCBI lineage: Eukaryota > Viridiplantae > Streptophyta > Magnoliopsida > Caryophyllales > Caryophyllaceae > Silene > Silene latifolia. Next base: position 193,826,716 of record NC_133527.1, read on the forward strand.
TAAGTAGACATACACTCACATACCACATGTAAGATCGATTAACAGTAATCATCATTTAAAACCGTCCAGGATAAATAACTACTTAAATAAAGTCCAAAAGAGAGACCCCCAGCTCATGGGCATATATTCCTTCAGCACCCCACATAAAATGTTTCCAGATATGGAGTGAGAACATAGGACAAAGCTCCAACCAACTCCCTCCCTCCCTTATTATATAAAATCAACCACATCTCCCACATCACTAGAACTGCAACATTCACATTTATTAACCAATCTTTCCTTATATACCAATAATATACCATTTACACTTATCTAAAACGGTTTTATACAAGAATTGTTGTTTATATACTTTTTATATGATTGCTTCTGTTTTTCCAACCCTTCATTCTTTTACAAAACAACATTAGAAATGGATCATGAAAATGTGCAAAGTAGTAAAGATATGAGTTTGGTTTTATCTACTGATGCAAAACCTAGGCTTAAATGGACACCAGAGCTTCATCAACGATTCGTCGACGCTGTTAATCAGCTTGGAGGCCCTGAAAGTATTGAATTTGGTTCTTTTTTTCTTTAATTACCATGTTTTCTCATTTTATTATGTTACTTTGACTCGACTCCAAGTATCAGACACGATAATTTTCTCTAAGATGTTTTTTTTCTTATTTTTTAAACAGAGGCAACACCAAAGAGTTTGATGAGGATGTTGGGAATTCCAGGGCTCACTTTGTATCACCTAAAAAGTCATTTACAGGTATTTCTAGTTTTCTACTCATACAAGCATTACATTTATGTTCTTCGAGAACAATTCGTCTCTTGTAAGGCCGTTTTACACTAATATTTTGAAAAAAATATATTACCGAAAAAATGGCGGTTACAAAAAACCCATTTAATACAAATTCTTGTGTAAAGCGGCCAGATACAAGAATCTGAAGAAAAAAGATTACGAATATGTTTTAGTAAATGTGCTCAAAATCTTTATAATAAAGCAGAACTCAAAATTTTTAAAATAAAACTCAGAAAATAAACAATAAGAGGTACTACCTCCAGATGTATAGTCTATAAACTGCAGAATCTGTTCCTATATTAAAAAGACTGTAATCTGAAATATGTGAATTATTATACTTATTGCAGAAATTCAGACTTGGGAAAAACCAGCAATCAGAAATCTGCAAGGATTTGAAGCAAGAAACTGTTGATAGTGAAGAGAATTGCAGCATCAATGAGCTTAATCTTTTAGACGAGAAAAATGAAGCAGATGAAGTGACTGAAGATCAAATACAAGAGTAAGATCGAGTTAGCGATTTTCTTGATTGCTGTTAGAAGACGGATTACATCTTGACTGACTTTTGATTATTTGTTGTTTGACAGAGATGTTCATATTGCTGAAGCTTTACAAATTCAGATGGAGGTTCAGAGAAAACTACATCAACAAATTGAGGTAAAATGATTATACAGAGTATATCGCTGTCAGATGTCAGCTACCTTAACGGGTAAAGTTATTAAGTAGTTAGACAAAAGAAAAAGAACTTCTATGTAAAACCGTTTCATATAAAAATTAACAAGTGTCCTCTTTGTAGGCCAGTCTTCTGTGTAAAACCGTTTCATATAAAAAAATGATATAATTATAACATTTCATATGTTTGTGAAATCAGGTACAGAGACGTTTACAGTTAAGGATTGAGGCACAAGGAAAATATTTACAGAAAGTACTGAAGAAAGCACATGAAACACTGTCTGGCTATAATAATTGTTCATCAATTGGTGTAGAACATGCAAAAGCTGAACTTTCTCAATTAGCCTCAATGGTTAGCAGTTCTTCATTTTCCGAGTTAACCGAAACAACAGATTTGTCCCTAGACAAAAATAATAATAATAATCGAAGTCAAATGGGTACAATAAGACGCACTACAGGATGCTCTCTCGAGAGCTCCTTGACCTCATTAGAAAGCTCTGAGAGACTCGATGATGAAACTGGGCCAATTGGCCCGTCGGGCCCGTCTTTAAGGAAGAGGAGTAGAAGCATAAGTTGTGAGGGTATTTGTGTCCAAGAAAAACATAGCAAGAAAATGAAATTTGAAGTTTTGGAGACATTTGATCTTAATAAGAGTCAATGTGAGTTTGACTTAGAATTGAGTTTAAAGCAACCCAATAATTGACTTGAATTTAAAGGTATAGGAAGAAATTTGAATTTGTGTATTTAAGTGCTTCTTATGGGATCAATATTAGCTTTTAGATTTGGTCTTAGTAAGTTGGTATAAAGATGTGTCATATGTAATCTTTGTAAAAAATGTTATTATATGGTTAAAAAGTTCATTTTAGGAGATAATGTTGATTATAATCGTACCATTGCTCATTTGTATTGAATCTCAGATCTTTGGGAGTTCACTTAAGTTTTAACGGTTAAACTTCACCCTTGCAGATGTCATATCAATGACTTTGTTTATATTCATAAAAAGAAAATAATGTAGGTATTCTCATAGACAATTCTGCTTTCTATTATCAAAAAGACTTGGCTTGATAATGAGCTAAAGTTTATTTGCTTGTGCTCTACAAAGAGGTCATCAATGCATCATCAATTCATCATCACTTTAACTAATGCTAAGCTGCTAGCATCTTTTGCTCTATACCCATCAAGCCATCACAAGACCAGAATTCCATTTCGGATTAACCAGCTAGTCTTATTTAGGATGGTATATACATTATACAGTTAAAATGGATTTAAATATTACGGAGTAATCGTATCACTTTATGATAGTAAGGAAACCTTTTACTAGTCCATGAAAGTTAGCCTTACAATTCACCTGTTTTTTAGGATTTAAAAGATATATTCTTATTTTAAATATGAAGTTTTGTTGATTTATAGTTACGCGAAATAAATATATGTTCCGACTCTTATTTTCTCTGCCTAAAAAGTTAAAGGGAAACTCATATAACTCATATACATATTAAAATATAATTTAATAAGAATGATAATTATCTCAAATAAAGTAATTTCATCATTTTACCTAATGGGGCTACCAATGAGCAACCATCATCAACAACAATTTGGTCATGTAATAATGTTATCTAGGACCAACTTTTTTTACTACACCATCCAATTAGGTAAGAGAGCTAACTAATTTCAACTTTAAACTAATTAAGTAATTAACGACATGCAATAATAACAAAGCAAACAACATAATGACATCCCAACATAACAACATTCTTAGGCATAATTGCTTAAAACATGCGCAAATTTCTAGCATTATGGTTATCTTTTGGACCAATTAAACTTGTTATATTCACATTTTTCACCTTCATAGTCTTCAACAAAAGTCAAAATATTACAAAATGGAGTTTCCACACACTAAAATTTGGTTTCTTACTACAACTATTCTTTCATTCATTTACTTGTCTTCACCATCTAGTACTCCTACTACATTATGTGACAAAGGTTAGTATTTCATCATTTCTTTTACTATTATTGTCGTTAGTGCAGATGTCAATTAGCTTAGATGGTACTTAGACCTGTCCCGTCAGCAACATATTTCTCCTTCTCGCTCCCTTTGCACCAAAAAACTAGTATTGTCATTGGTTTACGACCACACCTGAATCTAATTACGGAACTATAGGGCTTAGCAGGAATGCTCACCCTCGCTAGACAACGAAAATTTGAATGTTTTTAAGTAAAATTCGAATATTTTCCCAACTTAACTTATCATATTACTAGTATTAATTATCTTCTTGCTAGAATTTCTTGCGCCCTAGCTATAAATCCTGGTTATGTCACTGTCCGAATCTTATCATGCGCGAGCAGTGGCGGAGCCAGGATGTTCGATTTTAAGTCAGCGTGGCCAAAAATTTTCAGCGGGGCGACCGCCCCTACTAGCGCATGTCAGCAAAATGCAAATCTATGCACAGTTTTTAGTAGTAACTCAACTTCTTGTTTCCAAATGCAGGACTTGAAGCAAAACTTCCCTATATGACATCAAATGCTACAGAAATCGAAGGGAAATCCTTCGATTATATCATCATTGGTGGAGGAGCAAGCGGCTGCGCATTAGCAGCAACACTCTCAGAAAAATTCTCTGTTCTAGTGATAGAACGAGGCGGTTCACCTTACAACAACCCAACAATTTTGGAGCGTACAAAGTTCGGGTTTCCACTACTCGAAACAAACAAGTACACTTCCGTGGCACAAGAGTTTGTGTCTATAGACGGAGTTGTGAATTATAGGGGAAGAGTACTAGGAGGATCAACCTCTATAAACAGTGGATTTTATAGCAGAGCAAGTTGTGAATTTGTTAAGAAAATGGGTTGGGATGAAAATATGGTGAAATCGGCGTATGAATGGATCGAATCCAAGCTAGTGTTTCCGCCATTTTTAAGTCCTTGGCAATCTGTTGTTTTGGATGGGCTTTTAGAAGCAGGGGTTTTGCCTTTTAATGGTTATAGTTTGGAACATTTACAAGGGACTAAATTGAGTGGTACGCTATTTGACGCGTTTGGGAATAGACACACTGCTGCTGATCTTCTTATTGCAGGAAATTTACAGAACATTACGGTTTTACTCAACGCGACTGTCAGCAAGATCATGTTTCACAACAACGGTATGTTCAGACTCGCCATTTCAACTTAGCCTACATTACGCCGATTCTTTTTTATTGTTAAGCTAACTAGTATAGATCCCGCGCTAATACGCGGTTTTTTTAGATAGGAATATTAAAGAAAATAATTATAAAACTGATACTCCTATTTAACTCAATTTGAAATTTAATTGTAAAATTTATTATTAGCCCAATTACAACCAAATTCATTTAAGCGGGAATTTTTTTGAGATTTCTTATTCTTTTAGTATAAGGGAGATTGACAGTTGCATATTACAATACAGGGGAAGAACCTAGGGCTTATGGAGTCACATTCATCAAAAGCGAAGGGAACGGAAAACATACATACAATGTGTACCTAACGAAGAAAGACAATTCAAGTATAAAGGGAGAAGTTATACTTTCGGCCGGAGCTCTAAGCAGTCCTCAATTACTTATGCTAAGCGGGATTGGACCGTCGAGTCACCTACAAAAGTTCAACATTCCCATAGTGGCTAATATATCAGGAATCGGGAAAGGAATGCAGGATAATCCGGCAATTTCACTCTTTGTGGACTCGAAGCCAAAGTGGAGGGTACCGGATACCCCCCAAGTAACGGGTATAACTGATAACTATAACATCATAATTGAGTCGATAATTGTACCTGTTTCGTATAACTTAACAAGGGTGTCCATAGCCGGTAAGCTAGCATTCCCTAAATCACACGGCGAACTTGAGCTAAAAACCATGGACCCTAGAGAAAATCCCCTAGTGAAGTTCAACTACCTTCTTGAAAAAGAGGACATGGAAAAATGTGTAAGGATTCGAGAACTGGTAGGAGAAGTATCCGCGACTAAATGGGTGGGGGTATACTTAGGCGAGGGACGTAATGACATGGTAAAATTAGGAGAAGAAGAGAGTAGAGAGTATTGCAAGAAGCATGTAAGTACATTTTATCATTATCATGGCGGGTGTGGTATCGGGTCAGTGGTAGATAAAGAGTATAAGGTATATGGAGTTAAGGGGTTACGGGTTTTGGATGGATCGACTTTGGTTGAGTCTCCTGGGACTAATCCTATGGCTACATTGATGATGCTAGGAAGATATCAAGGTTTGAAAATCATAGAGAAAAGATTGGGATCTTCTTCATAGTTGAGTTTGTTTTTATGTTTTGGCGTAAAAGAAGCCACCAGGGTTACTATGTTGCTAGCGAGTTTGAACACTAAGCTAGTTGACTTTTGCATGTTTTGACTTAGTGTTAAAGCATGCTTATCAAACAAACATGCAAAAATATGTGATCGAGGGTGTCTATTGTTTTCTGAGTCTTAACCCGGTTGCGATAAATGATCATCAATTTTTGGTAGAATGAAGAATCGGGATTTGCTACCTAGATTTTTTTCGTTTTTTTTTTGCCCCGATTCTCCAGGTATACAGCTAGTTAAAGTGTTCCGTTGTTCGAACAAATGAATTTGAACCAACGACTGTGTCCGATTGTTTTTTTTTTAAATCAAAGGTAAACAAATTATTAAAACATGTTCGTTTTACTACAGTATCTTCTATATAATCACATAATGACGATGCTTATCGATAACATAAATCAAAATTTGTTTGACAAACATCATCATAATAAAATTTAACCCGTTTTCACGCTTATGACAGATTAACCGTCTTAAACGAGACCTACTCAAAAGAAATAATTATTGCTGAAAAAAGTGATCAACATAACCAAACCAATCGAATTGGACACTGTCCACGTCATCGCCATCAGCATTACGATTCCTGTCCACGTCATCAACAGGCATAACAAACCTACAAACAGGACAACTTCCATGTAACCTTAACCACTTTTCAATACACCTTTCATGAAACCCATGCTGACATGGCATCTTCTTCAGTGTGGTCCCCACCTTATACCCCTCCAAACATATAACACACTCTCCTAGGTCTGCTAGGTCACCCTCGTCTCTGATATCGACACGTGGCATTGCCTCCACCGCTGATTTCGCTGCTGGTGGTTGCCCACCTTTACCCTCCTCTGTTTCTGCTGGTCTGTTAAAGAATGATTCAAGTTCCATCACTATTTCGGTTATCGGGTTGATTAGTACGTCCCGTTCTTGGTGGGAATTCGGGCCCAAGGATGCAATTCGGGTCGGCTCTTGTTGTGAATTCATTACAAAATTGGGAATTTTTAAACGTAAAATTGTGTGGAGATGTATGTGAATTATGGGAGTTTTTGAGGAACCAATTGGGGTTTATATATTTTGTGTATCCGTTGGGGAGAAAGAAATTTGGAATACAGTACTTTCCAAAAACAGAATTAACGCGGACTTTCCAATTTCCATTGCTTATTAGTTACTAGATTTTGTGCCCGTGCGTTGCACGGGTTATAATATTGGTTCATCTCTCAATATTAACTAAAAAGGTAAGATATTGTGGATGACATGAACATAAATGTGAAATTATTGTTGGAGTCAAATTTAATTTATCAACCTCTTTATTTAAAAAAAATATTTAAATTTAAATTTTTATTTTATAATTTTTAATTTAAATAATTATCTAAGCAAAAATAATTTAATCCAGATAATTAATAATTGCATTAGCAATAATTATCCTCTTTATATATAGATAGAGTCCACATTGTACCTAAAATACATATTAAATCCAATTTTATTTAGCCTTGAATTTCATGCGTTTTTTTTCTTGATTTAGCAATTGGACAATAGTGTTATTATTGTATATTTTGATTTAAAATTATAATTATTAACATGCCATAAAAAAAATGAATCATACTTTAATTTAAAGATACCAACTAATATTATTATCAACAAAATTTGTGAAAATATACCCTTGTATCAAGAAATCACCTTATAGACATCAAAAATATTTAATTTTAAACAGAGGAAATAAAATAACGTGAAGGTCTTAAAAATAAAAGTATTCATAATAAAATGTTATTCAACCAACAACAACGTCTCTTTATTGCTTATATAATAATATATATAATGATGTTATGTCTTATTATTATTATTCAAACACAAATTAGTTAATTACATTATTGAATCCTTGTGTAACATTTATATGAAGACCAACTCAGGAGTCAGGATCAAATTGATGGGCCGAATTGTTGAATAATTACTATTTGCAAGTCTGTCATCCTTAACAACATAAGCCATTATCCATTGTCAAACCCTAAAATCCCATCACCCGTCCCCAACTTTTACCCCTAATACTCAGCTCTTTTATTCACTAACTCCCCGGTAGATATCCATTTTCCATTTCTCATCGACCCACATACACTCCTTGTTCCTCCTCACATTCAATCTATTACTATTTCAATTCTGTAAATAAATAAATGCACATAATTCTCATTTTTACTGACATGCAAATGCAAGATGATATCATTGAAGTTTAGTTAGATATAATTATTCAATCTCTCACTCTTTCATCGGCATCAAAGATTAATTGTGTTTTTGTAAGTTGTAAACTTTTACTCCGTAGTTTTATAATTTTTTACAGCTTTTCCATATTCATATGCTCTATCTAATAGTTCAGAATATTCCAAGTCTTCACAACATTTTTGAAGCGATAATATAGGCTCGTTAAAGTAAACTGGGAGGCAAACTCTGGTGAGATCTTTTCCGACATTGTCTTTAATAATAACAATAATCTTCTTCTTCGGGTGCTTCTTCCATGTCTGGCTTTTCAGCCCCCTCAGATGACTCGGTCGTGCTGCATTCTAGTCATCCACAGAGTATAGATTGTCAAGATATAAAACCAACGTAGCTGTCATGGAACTACAACCACAAATCTACAATGAAAACACCGACAATCTAACCTAATACGGCTTAATTAAACTTAACCTCAGAAAACCTTAATTAGTTTTCTCGATTTTAAACCGTCATGTGCTTCATCTACAGATTTATCTGTACTGAATTCATCATCATCGCCGTCTTCAATCCTTTTAATAAATACTTCTGCTTTCTTTTCGGTATCTTCGCTTAACCTCAGAAAACCTTATTGACAGGTTTATATATATACCTACTTTGTAATTAGTGTTTTAGTTCTTGACAAATTCAAATGAAAAATAGCTCTTTTGTCAGTTGTGATTGTTGTGATTAATTATAATGTGATTCAAATTGAATATATTTATTATAGTTTGAAGTATATATGAGGTAATCGAAACTTATCAAAGTATTAACCTTATGTTAATGATAATCTAAGGTATCGTTAAGATTGTCACAGCCTTGAAATGAAACCTAAATGCTAAAAATCGGGCTTGTGCAATTTCGTGCGCCACTACAACAAATCTAAACTAACGTACAGTTAATGTATTATACAACCGGTTGTATATACAACTTATTCAGTGTTGTGGAGCTTTGTTACAAAGTTGTCGAGCTCTATTAACAAAATTATCGAGTTATGATACAAAGTTGTTGAGCTTAACAGAATAAGTATTAAGCTCAATAACTTCATAAAATAGCTCAATAACTTGTAAAATAACTCAACAACTTTGTGTGAGAGCTCGATAACTTTGACGCGGTTGTACATAGCTCTTATACAACCAGTTGTAGGATAATATTTGTGACTAACGTACCTCTTACCCCATCTTATTCTATTGTTGTGACCGACTTTGGTACATTACTAATGTTTACCGAGTTATTATAAATAACTTGGCTCATGCGTAAGTTTGAAACAGTGAGAAATTGTAGAAATTATAAATAACTTAGCTCTGCCCAAAACTATTTTAGCTAATTACATACTCCGCACTTTCAAAAACAATACTTTAGTTAACTTGGCTAGAGATTGAGTTAAATTCCAACTCTTTTACGTTTGTCATACCACATATTTCCTTATTTCTTGTGGAATAAGGAGTTCGTTAACTAACTGATGCTAAAAAAATCTTTATTATTATTCTTGTAGTGATCAAAATTGAGATACATACCTAAAATAATAATTGAAAAAAAAAATTGATCTTTCATTGTGCATACCAAGGTGGCATTCTCGTCATTTGTTGTCACACTTAATTAAAAGAATTAAGTAAAGGTGCTCGTAAATTTGTAATAGTACTCAAAATACATGTTTAATGCGAATCTTTGGTGTGTATGATTGATAAATGCGTATTTGATTGGATGGGGATTACATATGATGATTGATGAGTATTTGATTGAAGGCTTTTGATGCCTTAGATGTAGATCGAAAAGTATATATAGAATAAAAAAGGTAAAGGTTCTACCTCAAGAAATCTTCTGCATGATAGAAGTTGCATAATCTTCAAACTTTAACACGGATATGAAATGTACGTCTCCTAGTCAAAGACAATGATTTTTTTTTTGAATTTTTTTTAATAAATTGGATTATTTTTTATATCCATATCTCAATGAGATGTGAATATATATTTATTGAAAAATCATATGAATATGGACTATATTGTGAAAAATCATATGAATATGGACTATATTGTGAATATTGGAAAAAAAAAATATAAAGTGAGATGTGAATATATATTTATTGAAAAATCATATGAATATGGACTATATTGTGAATATTGGAAAAAAAAAATATATCCATATGTTATAACTCTAATACGGTAAAACTATTTTACGTACATTCAACTGTATATCATCTCAATATAAGGAGTATTAAAATAGACAATGTAACCGTAGTAATTAACTAACAATTCAGAAATTGGCTACACTGATTGAGAATGAGCAACTTGCAAAAGAAAAGAAAACAATTTAGCCAAACCCATTGAGCTTGCAGATTATATCGTGCATTGTTGCAGTGCTCCGCTTTAATTTCATTGTATCAATATTTTCCTGAAATTAACAAACGTAAATAAAAATTAGTTCAAACGTAATAATTAGATAATCAATGCATATTAAAACACTTCCTAATAGTCATATTGATAAAATAGGAAAAAAAGGAAAAAGAATAAATGAAAACTTGAATGGAAAGGCGGAATAAAATTGGCTTTTAAGTGTATTTATAATGCTAAGTTATCTGTCAGAGTTGGATGATTAATAATTAAATATTGTTTTTTTATTAGATTTAAGTGCAATATGGACTCTAAGAAATATGCGAGATACAGCAGACAACTGGGATTGGAATTCTTTTTTCGTTTATGTAATTTGATTATTATAAGGGAATAAATATGGTACGATATTGAAAAGCATGTTACAATGATGACTGGTTAGGACTCTACTATATTTAGATTAGATTATTTTTATGTCTACTAATAAAACATATCTTTTAAATTATTGTATTAAACTTTATATCTTTTCGTACATATTAATATTTAAAGTATATAGGTGTTTTACAAAAGTTGGAGACTCTAGAATTGCCTGAAAAAAGCCTCTTTTATATATATATATTGATTACTCCGTATATCATATGAGTACAAAGTTATTACTGTGCAACATAAAAGATTCATATGAGTACAAAGTTGGAGGGTTCTGTCTGAGCCTACGAGTCTATGGTCAAGAGTTCTCCGCGCAAAGTACTGCAATAATAGATGCGACATTGATATATTTCAACCAAAGGAAAATATGTCAAATGTATGAGCCGGTATAACGGAGCAAGCTAAGACAATAGTGAGGGGTACAGCCACCGTGGTAGGAAACGGTAGAAGGACTCTTTTCTGGGACCATCCCTGGGTAGACGGTATTTGCCTGTCCGATAATAATTTAGTCCTTATTCCGGACAACATTCTCGGAGCAACAGTGAGCGATATGTGGTGTGAACAAAATGGTTGGAAATGGGATATTTTTGCAGACATGTTACGACAAGACTTACTCCAAAAGATTTCATCTATTTCTTTATTTAATGATCCGGATTTAGACGACACCCTTTACCGGCAAGGAACTTTGTCCGGAAAATTCACCATTAAATCCGCACTAGGCTTACTAAAAGGGGACGATCTTGCAGCCAGTATCGAAACTCCAATATGGCGAACTATTTGGCGTATCCCGGTGCAACAAAGAGCGCATGTTTTTATGGTTGGCGGCTCATGGACGCTTGATGGTTAACGTCAATCGTATGAGGAGGAATATGGGTAATAACCCGATGTGCCCACGGTGTGATGGAGCAGAGGAAACGGTCGATCATCTTCTAAGATCGTGTCCTATTTCGAAACAGCTATGGATGTAAGATAAATTAATAGGATCATATTGTATAGGGTACATACCTTTAGCGGAAGCAATAGTCAGATCGTCTGGAGCGTATAATAATAATAAGTAATAAGATGATTAGTATACTAGGATCTTCTCCTCCCTCTTCTAGGTTTTCCTTATGTTGACAATCCATGGGGCATGTCAACCCAATAACCTATTTATATAGGTTAGAGGTATTCTAGACAGGAAGAGAGACCTAGCCATAATAGAACTGTATTTGGGCCCCCATCAGCCGCCCTTTGTATAATAAATGTGCCCTACACTTATCAGTACCATCACACTATGTACTTAACCGTACTGACTGAGACAGACCTAGGCCCAATGGATCATATAACTTTAGTGGGCTTTACCGGTCACACTCAACCCGTTTTCACAAATAAGAAAACCGAATAATGGAAGTCCAAATCCAACATTCTCCCACTTGGGCGACATTTGTTGGTTTTATTAAAAGAAGTTTTGTTTCAAAAAATATTTCGAAAACTTTTATTTTGTAAAACGACTCTCGGGTTGAACAACATGGCCATATAAACATCTCAATCAACAGAACTCGGTCCAAAAAGCAATTTAATGTGAATCATAGCGGACATAGTACAATTAAAGTCATACAAGACCTTCCATGATCACAACACCAAAAACTTACCGACATGAGTCTCAAGTGTGACAAAGTGTAGTGTGGTTTTAGCATAATAGATCCAAACTTTAAGATGAGCATGCTTAACCACATTTGGTCACAGTCTCAATTGAGACCCACTTCTAAAGAAGTATTCCCCTTAATTACCTTAAAAGGTAAATACCACTTAAGGTATGTTTATAATCATTAGAGATTAAACCACCCAGTAAAGGGTAAATACACCAAAAACAGGCAATGGCTAAACCGCCAAAATCCATTAAAGGATAACTCCACCCCTAAAGGGCAAATACACCACAACTGGCAATGGCTCAAAGGCCAACATCCATTACAGGACAAAATACACCCACTAAGGGCAAAAGCTTTAATGCAGGAACATCTCTTAACGAGACACAAAATTGAACTATAACAATAATCATACATGCATTAAGCTTATATTTAACATGCATACACTTAGTGAGAATTAGAACATCAACTTTATTACCGGAATCATACAGTACCTTAAGTACCAAAATATCTCAATTACAACTCCCACTAATTCAATGCATCAAAAGAAATCATAATACTCATATCTTTAACATGCTTTTCAAAACTCAATAACCATGAGTGCTTTAGTTAATGGATCCACGATCATCTCCTCATTTAAAAGAGACACAAACTCGATATTTCCAAGTTCAACCTGTAGGCACGGAAAATTTATTAATGTGCCGAATAAATAAAATAAATTAATTATTTTGAGTTAATACTAAATTTTAACTTAATTTAATTAATCTGTCCCGTTTAAATGAAATGTGGGTCGATTCAGATTACAAAAAGGGTTATTCGGATCACTAAACCCAGAAAGAATCAAACTTGGGCCAAGGTTGCTAATAATCCCACAAATGGGCCTGTGACCACCAAAGTCCAACAAGGAGATTTGAAACTCTATAAATAGAGCTCTCCTCATTCATTCAAAGGGTTGGAAATTCATAATTGCAAAGGAGCTAGAGAGAACAAGGTACAAATTCCTACAAATCCTCTCTGTCAAAATCATTGCAAGCAGTCAACAAGCACATCAAATCGTGCCGCCTGCGTTGAAGATTCAATCACAAGTTCAAACCTTCAAGAGAGATTCAAGTCATTGCGACCCTCTCAAGAAATCAAATTTACATCGCGCGTAGAGCAATTAAATTTGTCTACACGCGCATCCCTCACGTGTACCCCGTACACGTACCCCTTACAGCATATTAGAATCAGAGGATACATTAGAGATTGTACACGTACTTTTGATATTTATTAATAAAATTTAATTGTTTCCTTGTTTTGTATTCCAGTTATCGCAATACAAAATTTGCTGTTACAAATTTTGGTGAACCCGACGTGAAAATCTCTACCTCTCATCTCTCTCTTTGTTTTATTCAAGTCTACCAAAACAAGAAGATGTCTACTAAGCAAAGCATCTCCTCCAGTCCATCCAAGAAGACCTACGCAAATATCTGCGCAGGTACCCCCATTCTTTGCTACCTCCCCTGCTACGCAGTCAGTTGGCATCTCCACAAGGGGAATGGCGAAGAAGGCTGCTGTCAATGCTGCTGCTGCCAGTCTACGCTCTACACACGTCCCAACTAGGCCGCGCAAGTTCTCTGTCGCCTCCATAGCTGCTGCTGCTACAGCGCTCCTGGCCGCCTCTTCTCCTTCACGCGAGGAGACTAGAAGTGTTAAGGTTGACAAGAAGGCTTCTCCTTGCAAACCCAAAGCATCGCCAAAGAAGAAAGAAACCTCAACTCCTAACGTTGCTTCAGTCATGGTGATAAGTGGCGATACTCTTGAGGATCGAATGCAGAAAATGAATGATCTCCTTGAAAAGATGATGAAGGAGAATGAAGAAAAGAACAAGAAAATTGATGAGCTCCAAAAAGAGGTGGTGGCACTCCGTGACAGGAAGGCCGAGAGCGAGCATGGTGACACCGATAGGGATGTTGATAGCGATAGAGAAGTTGGCGAGGATAGGGAAAAGCCAAAGAATGAGATCAGCAACTTCACTGAAGAGAAGCTGCAGGAGTTAATAGCCAAGACGATCAAGTGTCAGTTGGATGATAGCTCGACAAGTAGTGGACGCTACATCAAGCCTTACACTAAGAGGATTGACAGTCTGCGCATGCCATCTGGCTATCAGCCTCCAAAATTTCAACAGTTCGACGGGAAGGGGAACCCAAAGCAACACATCGCCCACTTCGTCGAGACATGCAACAATCTTTGGAACAGAAGGTGATCGTTTTGGTGAAGCGATTCGTTCGTTCGCTCAAAGGGATCGCGTTCGGCGGTACACAGATCCGGACTCGAGTCAATTGTGGTGGGGTCACATGGAAGATGAATTCCTCACAGATTCTACAAAGACACCAGACGTGTCGTCGGCATGAGCGAATTGACAAAGATAGCCCAATGGCAAGATGAGCCATCGTCGATTACATCAACGGGTGGCGTGCGCTGAGTTTGGAATGCAAGGATCGCTTAAGTGAAGCGTCGGCAGATTGAAATGTGCGTCAACGGGATGAAATGGGACATTCTTTACATCCTGAAAGGGATCATGCCAAAGAGCTTTCAAGACCTGGCTACCCGCGCCCATGACATGGAGATCACAATCAAAGAACATGGTAGTGCTCGACCAAGTTCTTCTAAGGTGCCAAGTGAAAAGAAGGAGTTCAAGAAAACTGATAAGAACTCCAAATCGTCGACAAAGGAAACAATGGTCGTCGAAACCAGCAGTGCACCTGTGAAAATATCGTCAAAGCCTAAGTATGAAAAGAAGAAAGAGTCATTCTCTTACAACTACCAACGAGACAAGCCTACATTGAAAGAGTTGCAGGCTAAGAAATACCCATTCCCAGATTCTGACTTGTCTGGAATGCTCGATGACCTCTTAGAGAAGAAGGTTATACAATTGCCCGAGTCGAAGCGCCCTGAGCAAGCAAACAAGACAAACGATCCCAATTACTGTCGTTATCACAGGCTGGTGAGTCACCCTATTGAAAAGTGTATAACACTCAAGGAGAAGATCATGCAGCTCTCCAAGGAGGGGAAGATCATTCTTGACTTGGATGACACAGTAACTACAAATCAAACTACTGTAGTCTTGGAGCAACCTGACGAGCCAATTATACAACAAGGACAATGTGTGTATATGTTGCAGTTCGGGAGTTTTGAGCCTGTGGCATTACAGATCCAAGGGTCATTGTCGTCACTACCTCCAACGTCATTGGAAGAAATACTACCTCCTCAGGATAAGAACGAGGAAAAGAAGCATGAAGATGACGATGAGGGTTGGACTTTGGTTACGCGCAAGAAGTCAAAGAAACAAACAAGGCAGACAGCGCAACCTGTTCACCGTCGAAGAAAACAACCAAAGAAGACGAAACCTCGCAAGACGAAGGGAAAGAAAAAGTCCAAAATAGTTGTCAAACCACATGTCTGGCCAATGGATTTGCTGGAACAAGAACCACCAAGTCCCGTCACCTTAGAAGAATTCTTCCCACGAGATTTCATGAACAAGGTTACTGCGTGCACCATCTCAGCTACCGAAGGTGGCGACAATGAAAAGAAGAATGAGGAAAGGGGCCTAGATGATGCGGTATCACCACAACAGTCTCATTCTGAAAAAGAGAACGAAATAGTGGCTGCTCTCGATGCCCTTCCTACAAACATGGGGTGGAAACAAATCTTTCATCTACCTAAAGATAAGCGTAAGCTGATAATTCAAGGACTTGAGAAGCCAGAATTATACGCAGGCAAGATGAAGGAAAAATGCGAGCCTCCTGAGCAATCAACTGGATGTGTCTCCTGCAATGCAGCTTTGAGTTTCTCAGATGAGGATTTACTTCTTGGATCCAAGCCTCACAACAGGCCACTTTACGTGTCGGGGTACATCCGGGGGCAAAAGGTCAAGCGCATCTTAATAGATGGAGGCTCAGGAGTCAATCTCATGCCAAAATCCACCATGAATGAATTAGGGATCACAATGGATGAACTCTCGAGTAGTCGAACAATGATTCATGGTTTTAACTTGAATGGGGAGCGTGCGGTTGGCATGATCCGTGTGAACCTTACCATGGGTGATCTTTCTTCCGACACATTGTTCCATGTCATGGATGGCAAGACATCGTTCAAACTATTGCTGGGACGACCTTGGAAGCACGAAAATGGAGTTGTCGCCTCAACCCTCCATCAATGCTTGAAATATTATCGTGGTGGTGAAAGGAAGATAGACGGAGACGCCAAACCCTTCTCTAAGGTCGACTCTTTCTTCGCTGACGCAAAATTCTTTGAAGAGAATGGTACTTCCAGTGAGTTCATGCCAACCACCATCTCTTCAACAGGAAAAGGAGGTAAGCGGGAAAAGAACATCATCAAAGAAGATGAAGCTGCAAATCCTGCTAAAGAAAATGATGTTAAGAAAGATGTAGACAAGGCCAGCAAAACAGCTACTCCTGCCGCATCACCCAAGAAGCAAGAGACGACGCAGAAAACTACACCACCAGTACTACGCTACATCCCGAAGTCTCGCCGCAAAGATGGGGAGAGTCCTTTTGCAGAGTGTCTAACACCAAAGACAGAGACTAAGGATAAAAAGTCAAGTCTGGTGTTCAAGCAGGAATGGGTGGCCAAAGTCGTTACACCTCTACCAAGTTCATCTCAAATGAAGATTGTGAGACCTCCTCCGAATGGTTTCGTCTGTTCATCCGGTCAATCATCAAGTGAGGAAAATAAGGGGATATTTGATTCCAATGCTTACAAGCTACTTGCGAAGGCTGGATATGACTTTACAAATCCGACTCCTCTCGGCAAAGTTATAGAAGTTGAGCCGTACGGTCTTAACAAAGCACAACATGAAGTGTTCAAGCAAGATGGGAGCTTCATGGTGACCAGGGCCGGGCTCGGATATGAGTCTCCTGCGCCTGTGAAGATTGGTGCTCGTAGAAAAGGGGCTACTGCATCTTCTCAGCACATCACAGTAGAAGAGGTCGAAGAAAATGAAGGAGAGGAAAAGATGCATCCATCTTCAGTCTTCGATCGAATAAGTCCACCTGCAGAGAAGTGTCACCCTTCTATATTCACAAGGTTAGGGAGACCAAGTGCTTCAACCAAACACATTTCTGTATTTGCTAGGCTTGGCAATCAAGGAGAAAGTAAAGTCAAAGTGTCAACACCTTTGTTGCGCATAAACAAGAAGGGCGCAATACATGAACGCTTGGGTGGTCCATCAAAAACAGTCTTCAGTCGACTAGGGGCTCTCAAGAGGAATAGTGGTGAGGGTCGTCCTCTCTCAACTTTTGCAACACAAAATGAAGAAGAAGTAAGAGTAAGCGATGATTTGAGAAGCGCAATACCATCTCGCATGAAGCGTATGCAAGTAGTGGATATCATCCAGCATGAGCCACTCAAAGCAAGGAGGCGCGTACTAGTCCTCACAGGCCAGTCAAAAAATGTTGAGCCTATTCCTTCCTCTTCACGTCCCTCTGATGTAAAGAAGCCAAGAGATTTAGAAGTTACAACGTCATCATATCATATCACAAAGAGAAGAGATACCGACGAGAATGAAGAAGTTGAGGCCGATGAGGCCCCGAAAACACTTGAAGACGGGGGGCAATCGGCGTGGATGAACTCAAGGAACTCAATTTGGGAACTCATCGAAGATCCTCGCCCCATTTATGTCAGTGCTTTGCTGACTAAGGAAGAAGAAGAGGAGTACTACAAGTTATTGGTCGAGTACAAAGATGTCTTCGCTTGGAGCTATAAAGAGATGCCTGGACTCAGCCCAAAAATTGCAGTTCATCGTCTAGCAATCAAGAAAGGCACCAATCCCAAAAAGCAACCTCAACGTCGTTTCAGGCCGGAGCTTGTACCTGAAATTGAAAAGGAAGTCAATAAACTCATTGAAGCAGGTTTCATTCGAGAAGTCAAATATTCTACTTGGATAGCAAACATTGTCCCGATCGAGAAAGAAGAATGGACAAGCTGCGCATATGTGTCGACTTGAGAGACCTTAATGATGCATGCCCGAAGGATGACTTCCCTTTGCCGATTCTGAGTTGATGATTGACGCAACCACTGGTCATGAAGCCCTCTCATTCATGGATTGTACTGCTGGTTACAATCAAATACATATGGCACCCGAAGATCAAGAAGCAACAGGTTTTCGAACCCCAAAAGGGATCTTCTGCTACACAGTCATGCCGTTTGGATTGAAGAATCGGCGCTACGTACCAACGCGCAATGCAAAAGATCTTTGATGATATGCTGCATAAAATAATAGAGTGTTATGTTGATGACGTGGTTGTCAAATCAAAGAAAAGAGAAGACCATATCAAAGACCTTCGAACCGTCTTTGAAAGACTTAGAAAATGTCAACTCAAGATGAATCCACTCAAGTGTGCGTTCGGTGTCACATCTGGGAAGTTCTTGGGGTTTGTGGTTAGGCATAGAGGCATTGAAATTGACCAAACAAAAATTAAAGCCATCAACGAAATGCCGGAACCAAAGACGTTAAAAGAGTTGCGCGGATTGCAAGGACGTTTGGCATACATTCGAAGGTTCATATCTAACCTAGCAGGACGTTGCCAACCATTCAGCCATCTCATGAAAAAGGATGCTCCATTCCAATGGGATGAAAAATGCAAAAATGCTTTTGATAGCATCAAGAAGTACTTGGCCGGTGCACCAAAGTCTTTGGGGCACCAATTCCGGGAAAGCCACTTGTCCTCTACATCGCAAAGACAAGAACGCTCACTGGGGGCAATGTGTGCTCAAGAAATTGAAGACCGTAAGGAGAGAGCACTCTATTACTTGAGTCGTACCTTGGTTGGAGCTGAGTTGAATTACTTGCCCATAGAGAAGATATGTCTTGCTTTGGTGTTCGCCATCCAGAAGTTGAGGCACTACATGCAGGCGCATACCATACACGTGGTCTCAAAAGCTGATCCAATCAAGTACATACTCTCAAGACCAGTCTTGTCTGGAAGACTTGCGAAATGGGCAATGTTACTTAAGCAGTATGACTTGGTGTTCGTGCCTCAAAAGGCTGTCAAAGGTCAAGCTATCGCCGACTTCTTTGCTGATCATCCAGTGCCAGCAGAGTGGGAAATTTCAGATGACCTCCCAGGAGAAGAAATTTTCTATGTGGACGTCCTACCTCCATGGCAAATGTACTTTGATGGTGCTGCAAGGAAGGACGGAGCTGGAGCCGGAGTTGTATTCGTAACTCCACAAAATCATCTCATGCCATACTCCTTTACGCTCACTCAGTTGTGCTCAAATAATATGGCAGAATACCAAGCTCTCATACTCGGCCTCCATATGGCGATCGAAATAGGTGTTAGAGATATGGACATCTACGGCGACTCGAAGCTGGTGGTCAACCAAGTCCTTGGTGAATATGAAGTAAAAAAGGAAGACTTGATTCCCTACCATCAACGGGCATTACAACTGTTGAATCAACTTGAGGACATCCATGTTGGTCATGTGCCAAGGAGTGCCAATAAGTTGGCTGACGCGCTTGCTAATCTTGCAGCCACTTTGGCACTGGGGGCAGAAGAGTCTATGCAAGTCCCAGTCTGCAATCGTTGGGTAGTATCATTGCTTGAAGAAGAGGAAAATGTAGATACGTCCAACATGATATGCGTCTACACAGTTGATGAAGATGACTGGCGTCAACCTATCATTGATTTTTTGGACCACTAAAAACTACCCGATGATCCCAGACACAAGGTAGAAATACGTCGACGTGCTCCAAAGTTCATTCACTATAAAGGGACACTCTACAGACGTTCTTTCTCAGGCCAATGGTTGAGGTGTCTAAGCAAGGACGAGCTATCAAGCAATGCATGAAGCTCATTTCGGCATTTGTGGTGCTCATCAATCTGGGCCTAAACTTCATGATCGCGTAAAGAGAATGGGGTATTACTGGCCAACCATGGTGCAAGATTGTATGGACTTTGCAAAAAAATGTGAACCCTGTCAGTTCTACGCAAACTTCATACACCAACCGCCGGAGCCGTTACATCTTCTTTGTTTCTTCATGGCCCTTTGAAGCTTGGGGACTTGATGTTGTGGGACCTCTTACTCCAAAGGCCTCAAATGGACACGAGTATATACTCGCGCCACCGACTACTTCTCAAAATGGGCGAAGCCATCACACTACGGGAAGTGAAGAAAGAAAATGTTGTGGACTTCATTAGAACCCAAATCATCTACAGATATGGTGTACCTCAACGTATCACAACTGACAATGGGAAACAATTTTTCAACCATCTGATGACAAGTCTGGGAGAAAAATTCAAGTTCAAACAATACAAGTCATCCATGTACAATGCCTCTGCAAATGGTTTGGTTGAAGCCTTTAATAAAACTCTTTGCAATTTGTTGAGAAAAGTAGTAGCAAAGTCAAAGCGAGATTGGCATGAAAGAATTGGTGAGGCGTTGTGGGCATATCGTACCACATACAAAACACCTACTCAGGCAACCCCGTACGCGTTGGTGTATGGAGTGGAGGCCGTGTTGCCTTTGGAGTTGCAGATCCCTTCCTTACGCATTGCTATTCAGGAGGGACTCACAGACGATGAGAATGACAAATTGCGATTAGCAGAGTTGGAAGCTCTCGATGAAAAGAGATTAGAGGCTCAACAAAAGCTCCAGTGCTATCAAGCAAGGTTGTCACGCGCATTCAACAAAAAGGTGCGCCCTCGTTCTTTCCAAGTAGGAGACCTCGTCCTTGCAGTACGAAGACCAATCATCACCTCTCACAAGCCAGTTGGCAAGTTCACCTCTAAGTGGGATGGTCCATACGTGGTACAAGAGGTCTATACAAATTGTGCTTACAAAATCGTGGATGAAGACGGCGTTCGAGTAGGCCCAATCAATGGGAAGTTTTTGAAGCGTTACTATTCTTAAATCCCAACAGTGAAGGCTCCTAAGCAAGAGCGTAAACTGCAAGTCCAAGCTCCTAAGCAAGAGGTTAAACTGTATACAAAAAAAAAAAAAAAAAAAAAAAAAAAAAAAAAAACAAATACTCCTTCCTTTATGAACTACGTCGGCTTGATCTTGTGAAATACACTTTGTGCTTTACAAGTACGTAGGCAACTTGGGTGAACATGTAGCTCAAATGCAGCCACACCTCCAAACAAAAAAAAATTCCTCTCTTGAACTACGTTGGCTTGATCTTGCAAGTTGTCATCCTGGTAGCTTTGCGAGTACGTAGGCAGTTTGAGCAAACACTTTGTTCAAGTGCAGCCACACCAAAAAAAACAATTAACAATAAAAAAATTGCTCCTGGCCCGCAAGAGCTTAAACTGTGTACGGCTAAATTTACAGTCAATCATCAACCAAGTTTGTAAAAGACCAAGACCATGTTAATCGATGATGAATTTCGCTTGAGCTGGGTTTTCACACTCTTTGCTTTACGGTTAGTCTTGGACGGCTCTTAAAAAAAAAAGAGGTCACATCGCTTGAGCAAGTTCATTGCAAGTTGCAGCCCTGCAAAAAGGACAAATAGAAGTAAATATAAAGAATATGTGGAGATCTTTTACAAGTTGGAGAGACATCAAATCAAGAAGTGTATTCAAACGGCATGTCTCAAGGGGAGAGGGTAATGAAATTATAGTCTTCATAAAGAGGTTCATTGCATGAGTCTTCAAAACTGTGTCGCGATGACCCGAATGGGTTCACCCTGACACAACCTGTCGCGATGACCCAAAAATGGGTTCACCCTAACAAGCAATAAGTCTTCAAAACTGTGTCGCGATGACCCAAATGGGTTCACCCTGACACCACCTGTCGCGATGACCCAAAAATGGGTTCACCCTAACAGGCAATAAGTCTTCAAAAGTGTGTCGCGATGACCCGAATGGGTTCACCCTGACACAACCTGTCGCGATGACCCAAAATGGGTTCACCCTAACAGGCAATAAGTCTTCGAAAGTGTGTCGCGATGACCCGAATGGGTTCACCCTAACACAACCTGTCGCGATGACCCAAAATGGCGAACCCTAACAAGTAATAAGTCTTCATCTTGTCGCGATAACCCAAAATAGGTTCACCCTGATAAATAATAAGTCTTCACGCACTCTGTCGCGATGATCCAAAACGGGTTTACCCTGACAACTCAATTGAAGATTGGAATAATTCGTCTGAAATAATAAATCTTTGGTGGTGAACAAATAAAATTGACTTGCATGATAATGTTGACGAGTGAAGTCGCTTGGCCAGAAAGAGGGAACATGATCTCTGGATCTACAAACAGAAACTGGACAAGATTTATTTGATGTACGAAAATGATAAAGAGGAAAATAGGAAGGATACAAGGAGATGATAAACACTCTTGTAGTCAAATATGAGGCTGCAAAATCCAAGATGCACAAATCAATAAGAAGAATTAGTATTCACATGGTTCTAATTAAAAGGAATGAAGTGCGCTAAAAATCCGCTGTCAAACCAAATTGGCAAAGAAGAATAGTGCACTTAATTATTGTATTCATAGCAAAAAAAAAAAAAAGCAAGGCCATGTCCCTTTCGTAACCAAGTTCATCCCTGCCAACAATTTACGTTTCTTTAGAACTCGAGACAGCCATACATAATAAATCAAAGGTCAAAAAAAAAAAAAAAAAAAAAACCCTTAGTCCAAACTCCAAAGTCAGACGAGATGCAAGCTAAATCAAGATGTAATTTGGGGTTGATATTCATAAAGCTATCAGCGTATTCGAGTCTGTTCGTGTTGAGCTAGGCTTGAAATTCAGGCTAGTATTCATCGGGTCGAGATTTTCAGGTTGGAATGCAAATATCAACATCAAAACAATTAAGAAAAGGTATTCATCCTATTTTGACCAGATTTAAAAGATTGTCGCAAGCATCGAAGATTTGAAGCGGGTTCCGGGCATCGTCTGCTGAACAATAATATACATGGCCATAAATCCGTATCCCAGGCAAGAATCCAGATTAGTCATGAGAAGTTTCTTACCTGATATTCGATTATCGCCCAACGCCACAAAACGCGAAAGCACGACGAACTCAACGAAAGATTAAATAATTAAAATACAACGTCATTTGTTGCCAATTGCCATTATAGGCAGAGTTAATCGTCTTTAACTAAAAAAAAAAGGGTGATAAGAAAAGGCAATACCCATGTGGTTATATCACGTATTCTTCATTTTCAGAAGGCTAAGCTCTTGAGTGCTTCGTCTAGTTAATTATCTATACAAGATAGACATCACATTACATCGTGACTGTTATATATCATCAGGCCGACGGAAGCGATGAAACATGTGTGACCATAATCACTGTTTCAAGTAGCAGCGGCACCGTTGCCACTCCTGCAAACGCAATACGAAAAAGGGAAAGCCTCACGGCTCTTCGATAACGGCAATTCTTCGTTAAGGCTATGTTATAAAGGTTAACCATTCGCTGCCAATGATGAATGACATGCCACCTCATCGTTTTAAATCGACAACTTGTCAAGATATGAGGAATAATAGACGTTAACAAGCCAAGACAGATCGAGTTATAAACGATAAAGCAAGATAATCATGGTGTATGTCGAGGATGACAACAGAAGAGACTTTAACACCATAACAGAAGGCAAGACAAATCTTGATAAGAGCTCGAGTAAAAAAAATAAATTAATTGCACCATATAAGAGAAAATTTTCAAGCTTTTACCTTACTTGTCATCGTTTTATGCAATCGAGCAGGAGTATATGAGTGATGACCGGTTGACCATTAAGCGCATGACCAAGGAAAGTTGCAACAGAAAGATTGAGTTTTTCTATGGGATTATGCATGAAATTAGACACTCACAAGAACACTGTCGCTTTTTATGTCTGCAAGTAATTTACATAGAAAATAATCAACGAATGTCTAGGTTGCTTCTTTCCAAGTCAAAGACCAGAAAAGGATATATGGCGGTTGTCAGAAGTTCAAAGGTTATGGTAGGGATGAGTACGGAGGCATGGCTGTCGAGTATATATAGCTATTGCTTGATCTCCAACCCCACTGCTAAAAAAAGATCGACAGCCGCAATATTTAAAAAAATAAGGAAACCTATTAATTATTGACTTCTTATATATGTCAATATGTCATGTAATTGCCTTCAACGGGAAGTCTAGGTTTCCTAATCGTCAAAAAAATCAAAGTTTAACCGCATGGATTATGGAAAGTGCATATGCAATTTAAATTGCTCATGGATATTTAACGTGAGGCTGTCATTTACCAAATCAACAGAGTGACATTAAGAAAAACTGGGTCACTATTACGACAGGTTTCGGTGCCCTCGACTTTCAAGTCAAATAAAAAAAATCATCTGCTAAGTCAAATAATGATAAGGTGACATTATAAGAAATGGACAACCTCTACGATAAGTTAAGGTACCGTGATTTCCAAGTCAAACAATGGTCATCCGCCAAGTCTAAAAATGACAGGGTGTCGTCAAAAAAAGGCTACCTTTACGATAAGTTTAGGTACGCACGACTTTCAAGTCAAAGAAAAAAATCGCTCGCCAAATCAAAAAAAAAAAAAATGATAGAGTGACGTCAAAAAAATGGGTCATCCTTACGACAAGTTTGGGTACCTGTTGACTTTCAAGTCAAATACAAATTCATCCGCCAAGTCAGATAATGACAGGGTGACAAAATAAGAAGAATGGAGCTACCCTCGCGACAAGTTAGGGTGTTCACTATCTATTTCCAAGTCAAGTCAAATCAAGTGGAGCTACCTTTGAGATAAGTTAGGGCGCTCATCATCGGCTTCCAAGTCAAAACAAAATGAATCGAGACCCCGCCACGTCAAGACACCAGGAGGTGCACGTGACAAGGTCCCGAGGGGGCAATTTGTAGGCACGGAAAATTTATTAATGTGCCGAATAAATAAAATAAATTAATTATTTTGAGTTAATACTAAATTTTAACTTAATTTAATTAATTTGTCCCGTTTAAATGAAATGTGGGTCGATTCAGATTACAAAAAGGGTTATTCGGATCACTAAACCCAGAAAGAATCAAACTTGGGCCAAGGTTGCTAATAATCCCACAAATGGGCCTGTGACCACCAAAGTCCAACAAGGAGATTTGAAACTCTATAAATAGAGCTCTCCTCATTCATTCAAAGGGTTGGAAATTCATAATTGCAAAGGAGCTAGAGAGAACAAGGTACAAATTCCTACAAATCCTCTCTGTCAAAATCATTGCAAGCGATCAACAAGCACAAAGAAATCGTGCCGCTGCGTTGAAGATTCAATCACAAGTTCAAACCTTCAAGAGAGATTCAAGTCATTGCGACCCTCTCAAGAAATCAAATTTACATCGCGCGTAGAGCAATTAAATTTGTCTACACGCGCATCCCTCACGTGTACCCCGTACACGTACCCCTTACAGCATATTAGAATCAGAGGATACATTAGAGATTGTACACGTACTTTTGATATTTATTAATAAAATTTAATTGTTTCCTTGTTTTGTATTCCAGTTATCGCAATACAAAATTTGCTGTTACAAATTTTTGTAAACCATAAAAAATTGAACCTGCAATAATAAATAGAGGCACAAAATAATACGGAAAACAAGAGTTTATTTTATTATTGGAAGATTTAGGGTTACAATTTCCGTAACTCTCTTGATTCCATCTCTAAGGTATTTAGGGTTTTGATAGTGACTACGGGGTCTTATCGACTTAATTCCGTAGGGAGATGATGAGGTCTTTTTGTGACTTATTCCATCCTACCTACAATTTGGTAGTAGGAGTATGGGGTCTGTTTGACTTAATTCATCTGCTCTCCACTAAACCCTAAAGATGAAGTTATATTTATAGTAGAGTGGCTTGGAGGACAAGACGGCATATTCTAGAATATTCTAAGATATTATCACATTATTTTCTGATAATTATCTCTAAAATACTAAAGATATTGTAAAATAAATAGATACCAAAATATAAAATTTCGGTGTCTACAAATGCCCCCTCGAGACTGGTTGTAGAGACTTTGATGTCGGTTGCAACTTGGTCTCGAATCTGCTACTGAATTTGACCTTTGGAGAATGGAGATGAAGAGCGAAAATCGTCCCACCGGGCGTGCCAATTTGTAAACCATAAAAAATTGAACCTGCAATAATAAATAGAGGCACAAAATAATACGGAAAACAAGAGTTTATTTTATTATTGGAAGATTTAGGGTTACAATTTCCGTAACTCTCTTGATTCCATCTCTAAGGTATTTAGGGTTTTGATAGTGACTACGGGGTCTTATCGACTTAATTCCGTAGGGAGATGATGAGGTCTTTTTGTGACTTATTCCATCCTACCTACAATTTGGTAGTAGGAGTATGGGGTCTGTTTGACTTAATTCATCTGCTCTCCACTAAACCCTAAAGATGAAGTTATATTTATAGTAGAGTGGCTTGGAGGACAAGACGGCATATTCTAGAATATTCTAAGATATTATCACATTATTTTCTGATAATTATCTCTAAAATACTAAAGATATTGTAAAATAAATAGATACCAAAATATAAAATTTCGGTGTCTACACAACCCAATCTTTAACTTTATGAATTTTCAAATCAAAAACTTAGATTTGCCAGATTTTACATTCTTCTTAGTGCATAAGACTAAACCCCTATTATCACAACTAATAGTGATAGCTTGTGTGATATGAAGAATGACCATAAAGCTATAAATGTAATCTCTCAATTTCTTGACATGAGGAGTGGATGTATAACAGGCTGTAATCTTTGCCTCCATAACAGAGGTAGACAACTAGACATATTCTTTCAAGAGATAACACCACCAGCTATCATAAAAACAAATCCTATACCGGATTTCACATCATCAAACACAGCCTCGAAGGTCTAATACACACTTCAGTATACATCAAATTATAAACAACACTATCATAAAGAATCTCCTACATAGTGTTCTCATCAAGTATACTTTAAGGACGACATTCATTCTTACTTAAATTGTCACTTTTAGATATGAGAGTTACACCAGATTTACTCAACATTTCTCCCTTGAGATAATCCTAACATTCTGTTAGACAAGTCACACACAATCTTAATACCAAGCACAAAACATTCTTCCCCCAAATCGTTCATGTCAAAAACAATGAAAAGATTTGCTTTTGTGTCATGCAACAAACCAAGATCATTACTACCAAGTAAAATAGCATCAACATAAAGAATGAGGAATATCAATTCAATATCCTCCCACTGATCTTGTAATATATGTGCAATTATCATTAACATTTCAACAAGTCCATTAGACTCCATAAATTTATGAAACTTTATATATACCATTCACAAGAAATTTGTTTCAATTCATAAATTGATTTCTTCAATTTACATACCGTATGTTCTTTAACTTTCTCAACAAAATTATTCAAACAGAACAATGAGAATATCCATTTTAGTATAACTTTAAATCATGAACAGTGAAAGACCTAAGAATCCTTTGAAGTAATAGGTGAAACTGTTTCATTGAAAATTCACACCTTCTCTTTTAGTATAACCCTTTGTCACAAAATCTCTCCTTAGGTTTCTTAACAATACCTTCAAAATCCAACTTTATTTTAGAGATTCACTTTACACCCGACTGGATTAAAAAACAAAACCCACGGGAGTAACAATTAACTCCTAAAACTTTATTATGTGTCTTATCGATTGCATCTCATCATATATATATAACCTCTTTTCATTTATCTGCTTGCACAAAATAAATACCTTATTTATAGGTTATAATCTTAATTATTTCGCTCAAGTCATAATCAACTTCCCCGATATAGACAACAAAATCACCATAGCTAAATGCTTAAAGCCTTTTTAAAAACACTTTAAAATGTGCAACAACATAAGGGTTGTGAAATAACATTATTGGTCATCATACTTCCCTCATTAGAAAAAAAAAGAATAAATATTTTTCTAATGCATAACTAAAAGACTAACAAACTCATGATGAGACAAACGGACCTTTTGTTACAACAATAGGTCTCTAAGCCATTTTCTAGAAATTAAACTGCTGTATACTCTACAAATCTTAAACTTTAAAATTTACAGGATAAGTAACAAAGAATTTAGGAGTGGTTTTGGGATCAAATTTTTTTTTTTTTTTCAGAAGGATTATAAATATAAATTCTCAACTTAACGGCCAGCCCCACACCCTAAAAAAAGTTCAAACTTGGCTTTCATCCATCCATAGTTCATAAGACACTTAAAAATAAATAAAGTTTTCAGGTATTGGGTCCAAGATATATAAGGCAGATTTAAAAGTTTTACCTTAGATAAAATATGTTAATTTGTATCTCGAATCAAACTCCTCAACCTATCTTTATAAGTACAATTACAACGCTCAGTTACGCCGTTTTGTTAAAGAAGACTTGGCATCGCATATTGCCCAACAATAACAAGCTCATAAAACAACTTTAAATACAACCATCTTTAAGTCATATACAACCATGAATCACCATGTTTAATTTGGCATAACAACTTTTCAACTCGGTATCATCTTTCAGTCTTAATAATGGTCATACATAATAAGCTCTAAACCTTGACAATAAATACTTTAAACTTAACAAGAGCTTTAGAGTTACTACTTATATGGTAAACATAGCCACGTCTAGAATCACCATCAATGAACATGATATGTGACGTCTTTCCACAAATAGTAGTGGTTCACTAATGTTAGTGTGAATATCCTTTAAGAGTTCCTTAAATTAAGTTCAATTTCACATTTGACAAGTCCATGAAATTTTCTCTTTAGAAACATGGCTAAGAATCTTATGCCATAAAATAAAAGAAAAATAAAAAATTCTTTGGTCAATCTTCTTTAAATCCAACACTCTCAATATTTAAGAAAATATCATGGGAAATCAAATCCAATCAATTAATACAAATCACCACAAAGGAAAACATTTTCAATCATATGAGAGTTATAAAATAATTCAACCTTTTAATTATAAGTGACCAAACAAATTCACACATGTCAAAATGCGAAATAGAAATCAAATTTCGTCTCATACACGACACATAAAGAAAATTTTCTCGAGTCAAATAAAATCCTGAACTAAGCTTTAAGACAGCTTTTCTGATGAAATCCACATCAAGTTTCCCGCCATTCATTGCGGACACGCTGACTATAACCTCACTTGGTGTTTATTTATTTTGGAACCCTTTAAGGAAAATACTTTTCATAAACAAATGAACCACTATCTAACCATCAAGAATGAGGTGACACATCTACTAAACATGCTTCAAAACAAACTGAGGCCAATAAATTACATGTCTTTATTATCCTTGTTAATTACCAGATTTTGTATTTTAAACATTTTCTCAATTTATGGCCAGTCTGGTCGCAAAACCAACAAGTAAGTCCAGTAATACTAGATTCTTTATTAATCTTAAGTCTTAACCTCAAGACCTTTTACAAGTATTCTTGTATAAATGTTACCTGACTTCCCCTTCGAAAATAATTGCTTTATGAATAAGTTCACAACTTCTTACTTTATCTCCTTTTTCTTTACACTACTCACCCATATAAAATAAGTCATTGACGGTCCATGTATCAGTTTGGGGCATTAAGCTATTTTGAAGTGACTCCTTTCCGGGAAGAGAATTAAGAATTTAACCGACAAGGAATAAACTCAACAACGGGTACTTTGTCTTTAGTAAGATGATATGCACTTCAATACTACTAATCACATCATACATGATTTAAATTAATGAGACAGTCCATCAATTCCCCAATTTTCAGACTTTTTTAAATTCTTTAGCATCAAAATAGATTGAATCCCATTAGAAAATCTTGAAATTCCCAGACATCGAATTCTTCAATATCAACATACATAATTCATGTACCAATTCCCACCTATAAAGGTGATAGTCATTTTAAGCTTGAGTACTCTCATGTACGAGTGTAAGAGGTTTGTGCCCAGTTAAGTCGATATATACATATATTAATCAAATAAACCAATGGCCAACTTAACATCACTTTCCACTTAACAAAAGTATTCTCATTTATACTCTTAATGGCACAAATTTCATTGCTCAAAGAAAATTTGTAGACTGAAATAATAGATTAGAGCCAATATTAGCATGATATGGGTACACTTTCTTTATAACTTTATACAAGAATATGCTAGGGGAGTCACGATATTCTCACAGGAATTCATATTATATTTTATGCATTCACCTTTGGGCAGAATACGCAAAACACAATAACTACCTCCAACAGGAATCATATTATATCTTATGCATTCCCCTTTGGGCAGAATACACAAGACATAATAACTACCTCCAAGTAAATAGACAAGGCGATTTCTCAAAAATAAATCACCTTTGGGCAGATAAATTTCCAAGAAATCAAATTATTACACTTGTATTTACTCAACCACTTACTCAAATTAACTTATACAACTTCCCCCTTTGGGCAGGAAATTACAGAAACTAATTTAAGAAGCAAAAACATTCCGGAATCCTTACGAATAATTTTAAATTTTGGTAGATAGCCCGCTTTGGCCAAGCCAACCACCACAAATTAAAATAATTCACCGGAACAATACCCATATATTATACTCATGCTATTTACAATTTTGTTTAGTTTCTCGCTACCATACCAGTATACCATTATAATAAACAATAGTGTTGCTATAAGCCATGGACCATCAAACAATGCATATGTTCACCTTCATACTAACAACATACGAATATTTAAAACAACTATTATCTAGTTATATATATGTTGCTCGAAAATTGACAATTGGTGCACTACGTTTCAAACTTAATGATATGATGTGAACATGAATATGCACAATTCCCTCACGCGGCCAACATAATTGTCAAGTATGTCAAAAGGAAAAAACTTGATCAAAATTGCTTAATCAATATCTCAACAATTAGTGATAAATACAAAAACGAATTAATAGCACACAACTCACTAATATTAGAACAAGTAGACCACACTTGATCAAAATTTATGAAAGCACGTGATCATCAATTCTCAAACAACTAACAATGGTAAAAGTCAATCTATAAACACTTGATTTGTCAAAAATTGACGTAAAACGTGAATATATCATAACGAAGTGTAATATCAGATAATGATGGTACTATTACTATCGCTGATCCAACAAAAATTATAAATTGTATAAACCCTAATACAATCCTGCTCTGATACCACATATAAGATAAATTAATAGGATCATATTGTATAGGGTACATACCTTTAGCGGAAGCAATAGTCAGATCGTCTGGAGCGTATAATAATAATAAGTAATAAGATGATTAGATATCTTAGGATCTTCTCCTCCTCTTCTAGGTTTTCCTTATGTTGACAATCAATGGGGCACGTCAACCCAATAACCTATTTATATAGGTTAGAGGTATTCTGCATGGGAAGAGAGCACCAAGCCATAATAGAATCGTATTTGGGCCCCCCCATCGCCGCCCATCGTATAATAAAATGCGCTCTACACTTATCAAGTCTCATCACACTATGACTTAACCGTCATCGACCGAGCATGCACTGGCCCAATGGATCATATAACTTTAGTGGGCTTTACCGGTCACACTCAACCCGTTTTCACAAATAAGAAAACCGAATAATGGAAGTCCAAATCCAACAATGGAACCTGATGGGTATTAGCCTGTCTAATAGCTTCTTCTTTAACTTACCTTTTTCCGACTGGCTGACCAGGAATGCGTGCAATGACGTTGAGGCTTCGGTCGAGGATTGGCTCATTTATTTTGCTATTACCTGTTGGTGGATCTGGAAGTGGCGGAATAATATAGTGTTCGGTAGGGATGGCGAGAATCCAGTAGAACCGCCTGTCTTTCTTTTCCAGCAGATAGCTGCTACGAAACAGGCTCTTGATAGGCATAACATCTTTATTTCAATTCCCAGACATCCAAGAACAGAGATTTTTGTTAGATGGCTCCCTCCTCCACATGGTTGGGTTCTTTTAAACACAGACGGAGCATCGAAAGGAAACCCCGGCCCAGCTGGAGGGGGAGGTATCTTCCGAGACGAAACTGGTGATTTTATTACCGCTTATTACTTCTCATGTGGCTCGTGTTCATCAATGAAAGCCGAACTCTTAGCCTTGCTAGCCGGACTAGAAAGAGCTAAAGAAATCCGTATAGATAAACTTCTTATACATATGGACAATGCTCCATGTGTGGGTCTTATCAACGAGGAACAGCTGGTGAGTAACAATCTTAAGTTTATTGTCCGAAAATGCAAAGACTTGATACGAGATAATAGTTGGACTGTCAAGCTGGAGCAGACTTTCCGGGAGGCAAATAAAGCTGCGGACTTACTCGCAAATAGAGGAGTTAATTCCAGTACAATACCGACACATTTAGAGTTACGTACCATTCTTAGGGAAGATATTTTTGGGGTAGCTATTCCCCGTGTAATAGCTAACCGTTAATTTTCGGGGCCTAGCCCCTCTTTCGCACCAAAAAAAAAACAAGCATGTACATGTATGAATTTTTGTAACAAGTATCACTGTTGTCTTTTTTATCCCGGTTGTGAACCATCATCAATTGTTGGTAGAATGGAGAATTGGGATTTGCTTCAGTTATCTATATTTTTTTTATAAATACAATCCGTTCCGTTGAGCTGTATTTAAGAAACTAAAAGAAGAAATAAATAGGGTTATATTTAAGGAACTAAAAGAGGAAATAAATAGTTAATATATGCATTAATTGCATTAATTTATGGGTTTTGATATATACAACCCATTGGGTTGTATTTAAGGAACTAAATATGGAAAGAATTTGTAAATATATGCATTAATTACATTAGATTGTGCATAATTTGATCTTGAATTCCTAACTTAATACCAAATATAGAAGATATTAAATGATTAAATGCAACCCAATGGGTTGTATATATCAAAACCTTTAATTTATATGTAATTTACTCTCTAATTTCTAAATTAATGTCAAATATAAAAAGGCTTGTCCGAGTGTAATGTTTAAATACAATCCACTAGATATTTTGCCCTTTGTCCGAGGGTAAAGTTAAACTGTTCGAAAGTCCGGATTTCAGGATTTGAACTGGAATCCAGACCTTCACCAATATGTAAATCCTATGAATTGGGACCGTTGACACACCTACAAAAATTCAGGGGTCGGAAAAAGAATGCAAGATAATCCAGCAATTTCACTCTCCGTGGGCTCAAATACCAAGTACCAACAATTTCGCAAATACTCAGTCTTACACAAGTTTATTGTAGAAACCGTCCCAATAATGGCTTTTACTAAGTAATAATATGAACAACTGTTAATTAAAAGGAACAATTGATCGGGATAGAGGAAGTCCTTCATGACCAAACGAATTCAAGATGTCTGATGAACAAGTTCAATAACAGAGTAAACGATCATGAAGAAAAAGAATTGTTTAAAATTGCAAAAGATTAACAAACAAAACCAAAAACAATTGATCTTGTAATTTCAAACAAAAAACAATTCAACATCTTGCTAATCTAATCTAATTCTTCTATATACAGATTCATATCTAAACTCTCTACTAAGCATCATCATCTCAACCATCAACCATCCTATGATCATCATCAATCATCATCATCATCAATCATCATCTTGATCATCATCATCATCATCATCACTTGTTCCTCTTCTCCTACTACCAAACCCAACCCTAATAACAAATTCCAAACTTACCCTTTCTCTTTCTCTTTCTCTTTCTCCAACACCTTCTCTCTCCTCCACATCATCACCACCTTTCTTGTCCACGTCATCACCTTCCTCAACAGGCATAACATACCTACAAACAGGACAACTCCCATGTAACCCTAACCACTTCTCAATACACTCTTCATGAAACCCATGCTGACATGGCATCTTTTTCACTGTGGTCCCTACCTTATACTCCTCCAAACATATCACACACTCTCCAACCTCTTCCCCTTCTTTGATCTCAACACGTGGCATCGCCTCCACCGCTGATTTCGCTGCTGGTGGTTGCCCACCTTTACCCTCTGCACTGTTTAACATCGAACCTAGTACCATCATTGTTTGGGCTATCGGGTTGATTAACACGACCCGTTCATCGGTTTCTGTGACGCCGAGGATGAAAGGGAAGAAAAAGGGAATACGGGTCGGGTCTTGTTGTGAATCCATTTAGAAAATTGGAGTAGAGAGATTGAAATTGAAATTGGGAATTTTTTTTTTTTTTTTTTGAAATTGGATGGAGATATTTGTGAAAAATGGGAATTATTGGGGAAGAAAGTGGGGTTTAAGTATATGGAGAAAGGAAGGTGGTAGAAGGATCTGGAATGTTTGAATGCATGTGTTATGTTTGGATTGATTATAAGTGTACGAAATTTTAGTTGGCGTGGGTTCGTATATTTTGTGTTTATCCGTTGGGGAAAGGAAGGGACGGGATACTACGCGGACTTGCTTAATATTTTCGTTTTTTTTTTTTTTTTAGACAAAGGTGTATTAAAATATACTCCGTATTACTTCCTCTCTTCCGGTTATTTGTTGTTCTTTTTTATTTTTGGGTGTCTCAGTCAATTGTTGTCCTTTTTATTTTAAGAATGATATTGATGAGCAATTTGATCATTCACAATCAATTTGTTCCATTTGTCATTTAGTAATTGACCCCCTCATCTTTCTTTGGTCTTTGTGCCAAACCAAAGGATAACAATTGACCGAGACGGAGGGAGTATTTGAATAGATTAGATGAGAACTTTTTTCAAGTCTACTAGTCTTATACAGTTATACTCCGTATGTGATATTACTTGGACTCTCTTTCTGGGACAAACTGGGGTCTCGTAACATCAAGATGAGTAATTGCCTTATCAACAGAAATTTCCAAATTCCCAGTATCCGAACAAAGATTCACGGGCAATGGAGAAGAGCAGGGAACTGCTACTTCCCAAGAAAACGATACATGGGGAGTTCCCGTCAAGATAGAAGGTTTAGTAGAGATGGGATGGACTTTCATATAAGCCCCCGACTTTGGATGATAAAATTGCAGATTCCTCCCTAACATCAAGTTTTCGTAGTCTTTTCGAAACAAATTTTGTGGGTTTGTGATTAATGTTAGAAATGTCCAATTGTAAGAAAAAACGAGTGACATGACTAAATATAGGGGCGATCATTGCCTCAAAATCGTAATGGATCAGACTAGACTAAAGGCCTGAAATAAAATATTTAGATGGATCGAAGACCGTACCTAAACAATTTGGTCTTGGACCGGAGCGAACCCGTATTTTTCGATCCGGTCTTGGTCCAAAATTCCTAATTTTTTCATTTTTAAGTATATAATAATTAAAATTTAATCATTAAATCAAATAAACTAGTTGATTAAATTATATTTAGCATAAATAATCATCAATATTAAGTTTATAATATTGTTTTGAAGATAAAATACTTTATTAGTTTATCTTTATTTATTTTTTTGGAATCCATTCCCATACAACCACTACGATACTTGACACTTCTCCAGACGGTCTCCGTACTATTCTTAGAGAAGACTTATTAGGGGTCGCTTTTAAAATAACAAAATTAGTCTCAAAACACCTAAAGTGCGGTCCATTGCCCATATCCGAAATTGACACGTTTTGGACCATATTAATTCAAATCTAAACTTCAAAAAATGTTGACCGGGGACGAGGCTTAAGTGAATTCGGTTCGGGATTAGTCTAGACTAGAGGTGGCAAACAATGACAGGACACGAAAACACGACACCAACCCGACACAAAATTAACGGGTTTGGGTTGAGATTTAATCACCTATTTATGTAAGTAGGTCGACACGATATTTAATTGGGTTGGGTTTGGTTGAGCACTTTAAACACGAACCCGACACGAATGACCTGTTTATTAAATCAACACCTACTTTTTCTTGATCCTTCATCACATAAATATACTTAAACTTTCCAAATAAAAACATGACACGAAAACACGACACGAACCCGATACGAAATTAACGGGTTCAGGTCAAGACTTAATGACCCATTTATGCAAGTGGATCGATACTAACACGTTACGAAATTTAATTGGGTGGGATTTGGATTAGAAGATTTGTGACCTGTTAACATATGACACGAACACAAACCCGACACGACTCGATCTATTTACCAGGTTTAATATAGACCAAATGATCTTGTCAAATCCCCTTTTCCAATCCGGCCCTAATCAGTTTGGGCTCATATCGCATCTTAAACAAATGATGTTGAGTTGAGTTAAAAAAAAAACAAAACACCACGTATGGAAGCCCAAAACACAAAGGATGATGGATAAGAACAGTTAGTTACTCAATTTTACAGTTTGTAAAAGTAGTTTGCTCTACAAATCGTGGATAGTAAAACCACAAAACTTGTTTAAACTAAAATCCTAACCTCTCAATCATCACATATTCTTGTAAAATTCCCTCTTAAACCAAAACAAATGGAATTAACCGAACAACCACAAGTAGGTATCAGAATCTACACCGTATCCCCATCCACAACCAACCCAACCCAATTCCCACCATCCCCACCTCCACCACCGTCACTTCCATCCTCATCCGACCCCACCTCGCAACCGGGTGTTCGTAAAAGACGAGCAGCGGTTGCGAAAGGTGTAGCAAAAGGAGTCCAAAGAACCCTTTCAAAAACCTCAATGTTAGCCCATTTCTTACCTACAGGAACATTACTAACTTTCGAAATGGTTTTACCCTCAATTTACGGTGTCGGACAATGTACGACCGTAACCACCTCCATGACTATCATTCTACTTATATTATGCGCATTGTCGTGTTTCTTCTTCCATTTTACGGATAGTTTCCGTGCTCCGGACGGGAAAGTGTACTACGGGTTCGTGACACCTAAGGGTTTAGCGGTTTTTAAATCCGGTTTGGATGTTCAAGTGCCTAAAGAGGATAAATATAAGGTCCATTTTACGGATTTTGTCCATGCTATGATGTCGGTTTTGGTTTTCATGGCGATTGCACTTTCGGATCATCGGGTTACTAATTGTCTTTTGCCGGGTCATGCTAAGGAAATGGAAGAAGCTATGGAGAGTTTTCCGTTAATGGTTGGACTTGTTTGTAGTTGTCTCTTCCTTGTCTTTCCTAAAGCACGGTTTGGTATCGGTTGCATGGCTACTTAGGGACGTGAACGTTATTCGTATATTACCATATACCGTAATATTCTCTAACATCTTCTACTATTACGTATTTTCTTGTAATATAATTTGTATTTTCTACTAGTATTTTTACGTTTAAAATAGTTATTTATGTCTATGGCTTCGGATCGGATGTCGATTGTGTTATTAGTGCAACAAGAGATGTGATTTGTGTTTATTCGTATGTATCATTAAACCTTGTTACCTAAATTGTTTATGATCGAAACGGAAATTCTTGCGTCCTCCCTATATACAAAGGAGGAGCACCAAAATGGAAATTAAATATTATAAAATCCTCCTTTGAATGTATGGAGGACGCAAGAATTTCTCTGATCGAAAACATATTTTCTAGCTATGTGTTGAACTGTTGATGCTCCATTTGTTCACGTTTTACATTCTTTGTGACGGGTACTCTGTATTGACCGTATATTTGTAATAGTATGTGCGTCTAATGTGTGAGAAATAACGGGAAAAAATATATAGTTTCAACACAAATGCAAGTACCTAGAAATTAAAGGCTAGACTAAAATTGTGCACTCTCTGTCCCAATCATTTATTTATCGTTGATTAAAATACTTCTCACAGTGAATATAAAAGGTAAACAAGTGACTGATACGGATGGAGTGCCTAATTAAGTTAGTAGGAAGGGAATTGGATACTTGCGGGACAATTCCCTGGAGGAATATTAGGACATTTAATTAGATTGTTCCCGGTTTTTTCCACACAAAGTGTAATTTGCCAAAGCTGGCTATTCCCTTGTGCATTGTGGTTACATGCAACCCATGGCTCAAACCCGAAAGCACTAGAGACGGCTTGTTTGATCGAATCCAAATTGTAGAACTGGTTGTTAGGCCTAATACCGGCTTTACCCAAGGCTTGAAACAGGTTAACCTTGTTCTTGAGGTTAACCGCGGCCTTTAAGTATGAGATTTCATCCAAGATCGTTTTAGAGCATGTGCCGCGCTTGTTCCACTCGTGTAGCCAGAACTTCCTGCCGATTTGTGGACATGTGAAGGATGGCCATGCCGCTTGTAGACTGTCTTGTAAGGGCTTAAGCTGCATATATATACATGGAATATACACAAAAGTTTTAAATTTTCGTGCCAAACTAACAAAAGGTCTCTTATGAAACGGTTTTATTATAAATTATTTAAAATCCGTTAATTAAAAGAAAAAGAAAAGAATTACCGGAGCTACATCCAAACTTGAGCCGGCACAATTGGTAGGAAAGTTACCATCATAAGGCCAAAGTCCAGCAACCGTGAAATCTGGACTTGGTTTGCCTGTTGGCGGATAACAACATGGTGTACCCTTTTGATTACAATATGAACCTAGCCACTGAAATCATATTCAAATTTAAATCAATATTCGTTTATTTATCCGTTTCTCTAACATGTGCCCACTAGGCACACAATAAAAATTCACTACTCTTTGAAATTTCTCTATATGTTCAGCAACTGATCTTTATTATATACCCAAATATGTTAAAAAAACCGTTAAGTGTACTAAAACCGAAGCAATCTTTTTTATACTAAGAGAATAAAAATTCTCATAATTTTTTCCTCCAAATTATAGCGTTTTCATTAAGTTTTTAAGATGTAACTTTAATGAAACTATGGTGTTTTCATTAATTAAGTTTTTAATTAAAATAAAATAAAATAAAATATTATAAACTATAAATCGCTATATCTTTAATTGCCAAGATTACTAAACACATACATGCATACTCATAAAACAAAATTATAAAGTGATATCAACTTTGTAAGAAAAAAATTGAGAAAATTTATAAAATTAAATTATTAGCGGTGGTAAAATATATATTTTTTTTTTTATCAAAATCCACATTTCATAAGTTACTCAATTCTCTTGATTAGTATCCATTTAATTTCCCTTTTTGTCATATCAAAACACAGTGGGATGAAATATGAAAATTAATGAGATGATAATTTAAAATCTCTAAGTAACACTCTAAAAAATTTAAATCTATAAATACCGTGCATGCATTATACAGAATTTAAACTAGTTATATAAAAAAAATGGATTAAAACATCACCTGCTGAAAGAAGTAGAATGCTTGGAAATCGGCATTGGTAATTTCATTACCAAGAGCAACAAATGACAAACTTAAGACTACAATAAACATAGAAAACATGGACTTCTCCCATTTTGCCATTTTCTTTTTTATTTTTTCTTTCAACCTTGTGATTTATTGAAATTTATAGATGGGTATATTCATATTTATATACGTCTCTTAAGAAATATAAAAATAAATAAATGCGTGGGACGAATTATTTATTTTCATTTCTGTTACTATTGTGCTTAACCATTAATGGAATGTAATATGTAGATACTCACAAAGTCACAATCCCGATTTTGTTTTGTAGAATACAACAAACCAAATTAAACAGAATTGGTATGATATTAGTATAGATCTCATGCAATATATACACAGTATTTATACAGTTTTACTTTCCAGTGTATTATTTATGAAATTTAAATTGACAATTTATTTATTTTTCAAGTTTCTCCTCATTTAATTTCTAATTAGAGAATTAAAAATTTAAATGGTAAGAGGTAATCAAATGAGTATTTTTTTGAAAGCTTTTTTTTTTTTGTTTTTTTTTACCTAGAAATTAATGATGTTAATTTACGAATATTTACTAATAACATATTTTTTTTAGCCGCAACTTTTTATCATAAAAACTCAATGAATTTTTAACAAATATTTACTAAGAGCAAGTCCAATGGTGTAGCTTAGGGACTTGCTTGCAATTTCATAAAATTGCAAGCTAGTTGCTACACCATTGGAGAAGGATATATATATTAGCTTGGCTTAAGCTAGTAGCTTCATTAAGCTACTTGCTTAGATGACCCCACATTTACCAAACAACCAATAGGAAATTAGCTCTATTAATTTTTTATGTATTCTTATTATTTGATTTACATTTTAATCAACAAACAATCAATATCTACGTATAACTCTAAATGCTTTACCCTTGAATAGTATGATCTATTTGCACTACTATAAAAACATTGCTTGGTTAAATAATGTGTCGAATTGTATCGCCGACTCTAAATGCTTTACCCTTCTGAAAACTATAACCGAATCACTAAATTAGCTCGAGCATACTATATCCGAATGCTACATTAAGTGGTGGTAAAAGAATTTGGAATAATGCTACATTAAGTTATGGTAAAAGAATTTGGAATAAGGTAGAAAACAAAAAGTTGGCTTACATGGCTGTTAGTGCTGTTTTATACTGTTGAAAAACACTTTGCTGATGATGTTTGGGGTACTTCATTGAGAATTTTGTATCTCATTTGCTTATAATGTGTTGGCTTTTTGGTTGCATTGCAAGGTGAATTTGCTTCCATTTATTTGTGTGGCAAATGTTATTGCGTATTGAACTACTCCTTTCTTCTTATCCTTTCAGTTGTTAATGTGGTAATTTTAATCAACAAACAACCAAAATCTACGTATAACTCCTATAGTCCTATATACTTGTGAAATGTAAACAAACTTCTATAGTCAACCCATTTGATCGATTAATTGGAGGTGGTGCTCGACCGCAACAACTCCGCTAAGCGCTAATCAATTTTCTCGTATTTATTACATGTATTTTTAATTTTCAAAATAAAATTCAGTCTTTTTATGTTTAGGAAAAAATTAATTTGACATCTGGGTCCCATCAAGCTAGTATAAAAGCTAATAAACCATTGGAGTAGTTTACTAGCTTAGAATGTTAGTAGCTTAGAGGATGAGGTGGAATTGTCAAGCTAGTTGATTGTCGCTTACCACTGTACTTGCTCTAATAACATACTCCCTACATTCAACTCCAAATGATACATTTTTATTTCACGTTCGCCAACGCACGTTTTACATCGTAAATATCTTTAGCTACATTATTTTGAAAATTATAAGAAATTGTTATTTTTAATATACTCGTAAAGAAGAATAAAACAAGATTCCACATGAATATATTTTATCTTACATATTGGGAGAAAATGAGAAGATTCTTCTTACTTGTGAATAGTGTACAAAAGAGAAACATACCATTTGGAGTTGAATAGAGGGAGTACTTTTTAATAAGTATTTTTTAGCCACAACTTTTTATCATAAAAATAAATACATTTTTATCATAAAGTTCTATTAAAAAAAGAATTTATTTATCTTAAAAAGATCAGGGATAAATTTGGGCAGGATGTGAAATATTGAATGCTATAATTATTTAAATACAAAATAATATGTCCATTTATAATCTATCATGTCCATACCTATAGTATATGCTATTATAGAAAATTTGTTTTAGACGGAAAAAATGGGAGTTTCACCTATTTTTTACTCCCTCTGTTTTTTTTTTAATTGTCATTCTCACTTTTCGAGATACTCACTTCTCTCTTTAATATCTCTCAAAATATATGACTAAATATATTGAAATGTATACTCATATTAAAGCTCTATTCGTAAGGAATTTTATGGTGTAATTTTTCTAATTTTTCGACCAATATATTTTTGTATAAATTGAATTCAAAGACTCACCTCGTAAATTAAAAACGTCAATTATTTAAGAACAGAGGAAGTAGTAAATAGGGGATACTTCATGATATGTTTCAGCAAATAAGAAAATTCCAATTTTTATACTCCGTAATTACATCTTATATGTTTTTTTTTGTACGATCGTACATACATCTTATATGTTTTTTTTTTTGGTGAAAACATACATTGTATGTCGTAACTAAGAAACATTCCTTGTGAATTGTTCTTTTAAGTTAAGTTAGCAAAAAAAAAAACGATAAATTTGGTAACGTATGTACATTGCATTTTCTTTTAGATATTGTTTGTAGGAAAGATTTTATTATGGGTTCGGGGACACATTTAAGAGGGCGGACATGGCGAGTTTTATAATGCTAGTACTAATAAAAAAAATATTAAATGAGAGGTTTTTCCTTATCGTTCCATTAAATTGAAAAGATATTTATTCAATCGAATAATCGATTCCCATGTATAGTACAAATTTTAATACCATTTTACTAATCATTTTATACTCTTTTTTTTTGGTGACGAGAGAACCCGCAGTCGCTGCTTTCGGTATGCACTGGATACACAATTACACATTATTAAATCCACAAAAGTTTGCGAAATTTTGTTCGTTGTATTTGCATCAAACAAAGGGAAAACACTTAGGGTTAAAAAAAATTGAAGAAAAATTGATGCTATCCAGGATCGAACTGGAGACCTTCTGCGTGTAAAGCAGACGTGATAACCACTACACCATAGCATCTTTGATGATCAGTGATAATACATTTAGTCACTAGTAAACTCGCCCCTTGTATAGTTGTATGTGTATTTCTTTCCAAAAAAAAAAAAAAAAAAAAAGAAAAAAAATCTTTCCAAAAATATAGTTGTATGTGTATCAAATGCTCATAATATGTTTACTGTGTAAAATAACATTATTGCCTACTCGAAATTAAGTTACTCTCTCCGTCTCGCTCATTTGTTTATTTTTGATTAAAACAACCCTTATAAAGAAGAATATAAATGATAAGCAAATAACTGTGAGAAATACGGGTACTTTATGTTTAGGAGTACAACTTGTTTCTTGAGGAATACGAGTACAACATTTGCTTAACCCAATAAGATTTTGATTTATTCCAACTTGAACATTAAACGAAATCCCTTTCACCCTAAGTTCAATAAATATTAACAAAACACCTGCTAGTATACCCGATATACCACATTATAAATAACAAAACATAATCCAAAGTGAAATAAAAATGATGCATTCTCATTGATTATGGTGTACGATAATATAGTACACTGCGAGTATTTCAACAAACAAACAATTTGCAAGATACACACCCAAATAAATATATAGGGTGGATCTAGTAATACATAATACAATTAATAATCACAAATAATCACCCTAATAAATAAACTTAATTAATAGTATGGTAATTTAACTCTTGATGCACAAAAGTTACGTCCTTTAGGCATAAATGGGCATTTGATAAGCCTAGTTCCTGTTGTATCAAAACACATAGACACTTGCCAAATCTGGCTATTCCCTTGTGCATCATGGTTGCACCCAATGAATGGGTGGTGCCCAAAGGCTCGAGCAATGGCCCGCTTGACCGACTTAAGAGAGTACAATTTGTTGTTGTCTGGCCTGATCCCTGCTCGAGCCAGAGCTTGGAGGATGTTGATCCTGTTCTTGAGGTTCAGAGCCGTCTTGAAGTATTTAAGTTCACCTAAGGCGGATTTTGAGCATGTTCCGTGCTTATTCCACTCATGTACCCAAAATTTCCTGCCTATTTGTGGGCATGTGTATGTTGGCCATGATTTTCTTAACCGCGTCTGCAGGGGTTTTATCTGTTTGGTAATGAAAAATGTTCGGTTAGTTAATTTTCGACCTTTTTATATTCGAATCTATAAATTAAGTCATTAGAGACCAGAATAGGCAGATGTTAGAAAAACCGAAATAACATACCAAGGCTTCATCGAAATTGTTGCTTCCACAATTGTAAGGGAAGTTCCCATTGTTGTAAGGCCAAAGACCGTAAATTGTAAAATCGGGTGTAAGCTTTCCTGTTGGCGGGTTGCAACATCTTACTCCTTTCTGAGTACAATATGATCCTAACCACTGCACGCAATTAATCAATTAATTCAATTAGTACATTAATATAAACATTGTAGTTTAAAAGATGCACTATAATGATTGTATATATATGATGAAATAAACAAATTGAAATTATACTCTGTAATTAGCTAAACCAAATAATGTACTTCTTTCGTCTTATTCATTTGTTAAATTTTTTTAATCAAAGGTAAATAAATGGCTGGGACAGAACGAGTATGTATATACCTGTTGTACAAAGTAGAAAGCACTGAATCCATTTCCCAGGGCAACTCCAGAGAAGCTTAACACAACTACAAGC
This sequence comes from Silene latifolia, assembly GCF_048544455.1. Lineage (NCBI taxonomy): Eukaryota > Viridiplantae > Streptophyta > Magnoliopsida > Caryophyllales > Caryophyllaceae > Silene > Silene latifolia. The sequence goes on from NC_133527.1 coordinate 193,871,152, forward strand.
TTCAACATCATTGACCCAACCGATTTCGCCATTGTCGTAAACTCGACTAATTTTTGTTAATCTACTCTATTTGATTATATAATGTGTATATTTGAGTTATGGTTTAGATGGAGAAGAATGGATGGAGAGAGCTTGCTTTTATAGTGTAAGTTCATGCTAGTGGAAAAGTGTGATCTTGTGAAGTTGTACAAGTTGAGTTACTTTATTATTGATGAAATAAAAACAAATCATTTAATTATTGCAGTGGAATATAATTTATCAGTTTTAATTGTTAAATATAATTCGGTGCAATTTTATAAGGATTAAAAAGTAATCTAATCAATCAAGTACATATACTCCGTATTTTATCGTCCTTCGTACAAGACACATTTTTTTATTCAGACATATTTGAAACAAAGTTTTAAGTATTAGATCACAAACAGCAAAATTTACGGACACTTTAAAGATTTTTACGCGATATAAATTGTTGCAAGGATTAAATCTTAGTTAATGGAGTATGGTTTAGCAACGTGTATAAATTTAAAAAGGTTAAATTTTTCTACTTGGTATTGATGCATGTTTATTAACACAAATTCTCATTATCAGACAAAGGACTTGTTTGGTGATAAGTGGATTACCGCATAGTCAGGTTAAAAAAAATAGATTGTAAATGACGAATTTTATTGAACGCTTCTACAAATACATTTTTTTCAGCTAAATTGTTTAAGATGTTTCATGTTTGTTAATCAACAAATTATGATTAAAAGATTGGTCTCTTAATTTGTAAAGCAAACTAGATTTTCTCTTTTTTTTTTTTTCTAAAATATGTCAATGAGTATATTGTTGTAATTTAAGTAGCATGTTATAAAACAACACAGTCATTCCAAATATGTCATTTTAATTTATTATTTACCAAAAAATAAAGTTAACATATTAAAGTGATTATTTAACATGTTAAAAGTTTCCAACATGTTATTTACCAAACACTCTAAATTATATTATATAATAACTTAATCCAAAGATAAAGTGAAAGTAAAGTTAAGTGAATTATTTAGAGTTGTTTGTTAGCCAAATTGTGCAATAAGACAAGTCCAACTACTGTCCTTAAATTCTTGATCCGTCAGTTAAGATACTAAACCGTTATAAAGTGCCAAAAACACATAGGAATTCCGTACAGATGAACAAAGTACATTGTACAACATGAATATGTACACCGTCAAGTTAAACAGAATGTGAAAGTGCGAGACATACGGAATACATACATACGTATAACATGGGGCCATGTACTTTACAGTACATGTTGTCACATGTAGTCTACCATATAGGCCATATACTATACGGTTGACTTTATTAAAGATTCATCACATAGTCACAATTTCACATGCATTTTATTGTTTTTAATGTTTGATGAAATGGGGAATCACTTATTATAACTTTAGATACAAGCATACGTTTCAGATAACCTCACATGATATAGCATCAAGGAATTATGATTAACTTAACACATACAAGGAATTATGTATGGCTTGTTGATAAGTTGAAAGGTTACATATTTGCATTACATTCCCTCCCCCTCTTGCTATCAGATCGGATCTAGTCAGGGGTGAAATTGGACTCAAGTTCTACCTAAAGTCGAAGCATCGAAACATCAATTTTATCTTAATGTTTACTCATAGTTATTTTTCTTAAAAAAAATGTTATTGTATACGTTTGTTTTGAAAAACTCACTTGAACCATAGCTTGATATTCTTCTGCTTAACTTCGTCCATATCTAGTATATATCAAATTAAATTGAATTTATGTCACAATAGCTTTCAGTCTATATATATTACAGACATGACCATTTGTCCATTTGCAATAGTGTTCAAAGTCTTTAGGAATTTCAAAGTTAATTGTGGAGGGTGATAACTTATGTGTTATTAACTCGATTTGAGGTACTTGGCAAATTCCGTGGGAAATTTCTAGTATTATCAAGGATGTGAAATTAGACCTTCATTTTTTCGATGAAGTGATAATTAAACATTGCTTTCGTGAAGCCAACACGGTTGCTGACTTCATGGCTTCTGTTGGACATTCATGTCCAACTCTTTCGAGGTGGTTTGATACCCGGTGGCTTCAACTTACCCCCCTCATTCGAAAGGATGAAATAGGTTGGTTCTACCCTAGAGGATCAATCTAGTTTTCTTAAAAAAAAAAAAAAGTGTTCAAAGTCTTTTTATACTCCTTTATATAATAAGAAGTTAAAATTGGGGGGTTTTAGGCTCTGTTTAGCAAAACTCTCTTAAAAGGTAGCTGAAACCTGAAAATGTAACTGAAAACTGAAAAGTTAACTGAAACCTGAAAATGTAACTGATAAAATAACTGAAAATTAGGAGCTGGTAAGTTATCTAATTATATAAAAAATGTTTGTCAAACTAGGTGCTGAAAAGGTAGCTGATTTTTGATAAAATGACGTAAAAGGACAGGATAATTAATTAATACTATAGCTTGAAAGGGTAAAAAATGGAAGATAACTTGTTCCAGGTACCTGAAATCTCAAATGCTACTCTTTCAGGTATATTATTTGGACAAATATGTTACTTGCCAAACACTTGGAAAAAAATTAGGTAGCTGAAATTTTATTTAAATAAGCTACTTTGATCAGCTGAAATTTTAGTCAAATAAACTACTTTGGTCAAATAAATTACCTATAATGTCATGCCAAACAGAGCCTTAGTAGACCTAAAGGTCAACTAAATATTATGGATATTGGATACATCATCTAAAATCTATCACAAAATCTCATTGAAGACGGCATGTATCCGTCACTTTGGAGTGACGGATACCATTTTCTCTCACAAATGACCCAAATAGAGGAGAGAGGGAAGCACATGGGGGTGCCCCACCTTGTCCCCCTATCCGTTTTGTGAGTGGCATTACCCGTCACTTGCTCCGACCCGTCTTCAACAAGACTAACTGAAAATCTATTTATTTGGTAGTCTCCAGATCAAGTATATTTGATTCAAATTCAAGATTTAGTTTTATATTAAGTCAAGTCACCTTCAAGTTGAAAATATATTTTGTTCATTTAAGCTGTAACAGAGGGTAAAGCAATACAATGTGTTTTACGTCAAGTAGTCAAGTGGTGCTTTAATACAATATCAAGGTCAAGAAGGAAACATGTACGTCCATGTACGTCAAATAATATATGCCGTGTTTGCTACTTTTGAGAGGTGGTCAATTACAAGCTGGGGCAGGACGCGAGCCAGGCTAGCATAACATTTTTATTTTTCGGCCACATTTGCTTTCGTGGATCGACAACACCATTCAGAGAAGATTTGGCAAAAGGGAAAAAACTTACATTGGTAATTAAAGAATGATATAACCTGGAAAATGGACCAAAGTTTGAGACTCCGGAACAGAAATTAGATTAAAGCCTGTTAGTCTCACCGGAGATGGATTTTACATTAATATAATGTCAGGTGGCTAAATAAGTAACAGACTCGTAATAAAATAATAACTTATATTGGTTACTCTCACGAGATCACATCATGAAACGGACTCATATAAAATTGTGAAAAGCTAGACTATGTCGTATTAGTAATTACTCCGTAACTTTCAGATATTGAGTTAGTGACCAGACGTCAAATGGCAAAATCACTCCTCACACGAAGCTATCACATAAAAAATTTCGTTGTCTTGTCTTTGCTACCAGAGGCCGCCTTTTCTCCGTTAGGGCTCCAGTCCACAGCATAAACCTGCAGGAATATCAGTGTAGGAACATCAAAAACTATAACAGCGAGATACGGGAGAGCGCGATAAATTACATAGACATAAGAGTCAAACCTCATCAAAATGGCCTGGCAGGTCATGCTTTAGTTTTAGTGTCCTAATATCCCAGACCTGATAAACGAGAAGTCCCTTGTCAAAAACTCGATACTAAGATTGAACTCGGTAACCAGTTAGTGTCTACCAACCTTTAAAGTGGAGTCCTTGCTTGCACTCACTAGAAACCGACTATCCGCTGACCAGCTGCATTTAAACATTTAACAAAAGTTGGAAATTGTGTTAATCGGATCCAAGAGAGAAAAAAAATTCACGGAAGGAGATAAGATGTGCTAACCAGATCTGATTCACAGACGCAACATGACCTCGAAAAACATGAACAAATTTTCCCGTACGAGGGTTCCACAACCTGACTGATTTATCAAATGATCCACTTGCCAACCATTGCCCGTCAGGGGAAAACCCAACGCTGTTCACAAGCTGTGTAAATAATTCGCAGTCGTGTAAATATTTATTTAAATAAAAGTAACGGAACTGCAGAGAATAGGGCGGCTTCTGATGGAACCAAGATCAAACTATATCCATACCTGATAGCATTTTTTTTACAAAAAGAAATAAAATACGAACCTGCTGGTGGCCCGTCAATCGAAATTTAGGGTGCTTGTCTAGAAGAGGTTCCCATATGTACAGGGAACGATCATCAGAGCCTGAAACTAGTCTCTCTGGAGCGTTGCCCCTCACTTTGTTATAAATCTCCAAAGCAGCCTATTAAACCCACAAAATGAATTGGAATCACGCTAAATTAAAAATAACACACGTCATATGGCGGGGATGGGGGGTGGGGGTGGGGTGGAACAACTCATCTACTACACAGATAGCGACGGGAAAGATTCTATCATCTCAACAACTGCCGAGAGCAAGTGCTGAAAATGAACGAGTCATTCCCCACAGTAATGTTTGACATGGAATCCAAATATCAGAAGTAAGTATTACAAACTTTCAGAAAATGAAACGAAAACAATGTAGGTAACAAGAACAAAGCAGTGAAATGCAGTTCTCCTTTCATCCTTCCGACTCTCACCATAAGAGAGAACAGTTTTTAAACGTGTACTCCTTTCACTTCACTTGATTGTTAACATTTGTATTCCTTCAGTAGTAGTATTTTAATCAGATCAAATGTTACCAATAAGGTGTGATGGAGAGAGTATAAGGGTCATACCATTGCTCACAAACTATAGTACAAACACTCCACTTAGTTCGCGAGACTGACATGAGTGGCTGACACGACACATGACAAGTGTCCAACACGCCAAAAATCATGTGCCCGAGCAGTAATACTAAAAAATCACTAATTATAGAATTTTGCTAGTAACTTGTCCTTCTACAACTACACCAGTAGCCTATACAATTAATCATATTGCTTGTCAGCGTGAAAGCAAAATAAATACAAGTAGTCGTTAAAGTCGTATTAGAGGAGAAAGCCGAAAGAGAAGGTCTGTGGCATTGCCCACAAGTACAAAGGCAATAACATTGTGACACAAGCAAACCTAAATTACCTCTTTCGCTTCCTCGGGAGATTCATGTTGTGTTCCCTTGTGACCAAAAGCTCCGGTACGAAGGACATGATCAGTGCTGAGTGCCAGAGAATTGACCCAATGCCCATGCCCCTCCTTGGTCCAAACTTCAAGCTTGCGTCTTGTAATTGTTCCTTTCTAAATTAAAACTTAAGCACACAATTACACGCATATGTTTATATATTAAGTCCACATACAAATCATTACTGTCATTATCAAAACAATTAATTAGGACTAAAGGTCCAACAAGTTCTACCTAAGGTCAAAGTATCGAAATATTAATTTTATCTGAATGTTCAGTCAGTTATTTTTCTAAAAAAAAAAAGTTAATTGTATACGTTTGTTTTGAAAAACTCACTTGAACCACAGCCTGATCGTCTTAGGCTCGGTTTGGAAAAACTACCTGAAAAGGTAGCTGAAACCTGAAAATGTAACTGAAAACTGAAAAGTTAACTGAAACCTGAAAATGTAACTGATAAGATAACTGAAAATTAGGAGCTGATAAGTTATCTAATTATATAAAAAATGTTTGTCAAACTAGCTGCTAAAAAGGTAGCTGATTTTTGATAAAATGACGTAAAAGGACACGATAATTAATTAATACTATAGCTTGAAAGGGTAAAAAATGGAAGATAACTTGTTCCAGGTACCAGAAATCTCAAATGCTACTCTTTCAGGTAGATTATTTGGACAAATATATTACTTGCCAAACACTTGGAAAAAAATCAGGTAGCTGAAATTTTAGTTAAATAAGCTACTTTGATCAGCTGAAATTTTAGTCAAATAAACTACTTTGGTCAAATAAACTACATGTAGTGTCATGCCAAATAGAGCCTTAATAGACCTACAGGTCTACTAAATATTATGGATATTGGATACTACATCTAAAATCTATTTATTTGGTACTCTCCAGATCAAGTATATTTGATTCAAATTCAAGATTTAGTTTTATATTAAATCAAGTCACCTTCAAGTTGAAAATATATTTTGTACATTTAAGCTGTAACAGAGGGTAAAAGCAATGTAATGGGCAAATTATATCTTACTCTCAGGAGTAGGGAGCAGGATACTCCCATAAAAATTATAAAAAAATTAAAAAATAAAAGAAAAAGAAAAATAGTTAACTACCCGATATATGAATAACTACCCACTACTTGTTCATTGTACGTTTCTTTTTCTTTTCCAAATTACTCAACTTATCAATTTTAAAATCATATAAAATTCATCAAATATATAGTTTCATTTAGTCGTACCCAAATTTACGAAGTTAATAGTTCATAGTCATTAAATTAAACCACTATATTCACTGAAATCAAAATGAATATAATAGGATCATTGGGTGAATATGACATTAAATCTCTCATTTTCATCAAATTATACTATCATATTCACTGAGCTCAAAGTGAATATGATAGTGTCATATTGTGAATATGACACTACATAATACATATTCATCAAATTACACTATTATATTCACTGAATTCAAAGTGAATATAATAGTGTCATATTGTGAATATGACATTCCATAATACATATTCATCAAATTATACTATCATATTCACTAGACTCAAATTGAATATAATCGTGTCATATGATAAATATTACACTAGATAATATGTACTCATCAAACTAAATTATCATATTCACTAAATTAAAAGTGAATATAATACTGCCATATGATGAATCATAGCCCCCAAAATCACAAAACTAACCATGAATAATGAGAGACAAAATATAAAAAATTCAATTTAATTAATACACTTACCTGATAATTTAGAAGATAATCAATCAAAATACAAATTTAAGATTACAAAACTAATAGGTTTGGAAGAAAAATTTAATTTTATGCATCATTTTTTTTTGTAATTATGAAAGTTCTAGGCATGAAAGAGGAGGAAAAAGAGTTTATGATAAGCGTTAACTGCTTAATAATGTGAGTGATTTTTATCTTTCAATTTTATTTATTTTATTTTTAATACTGAGAGTAAGAAGTACCATACACCCGGATGTATGGTATAAGAATTGCAATACAATGTGTTTTACGTCAAGGAGTCAAGTGGTGCTTTAATACAATATCAAGGTCAAGAAGGAAACACGTACGTCCATCCGTCCATGTACGTCAAATAATATATGCCGTGTTTGCTACTTTTGAGAGGTGGTCAATTACAGGCTGGGGCAGGACGCGTGTCAGGCTAGCATAACATTTTTTTTGGCCCAACTGGGTTTTGGGCAGGTTTGTGGGTGCGAGTCTTTGTAAATTTTGAAAAACAAATTGTACAAAACCGCTTTGTTAGCCGGGCAAACAGGCCCGGCAAATTGGTCAATATGGGCTGGACCAGAGTCACTGAACAATCCAACGATGCTAAATTTATAAATTTTTGGTTGGGCAACATTTGTACTTTCTCCATAACCTAAATTCTCTACCGATAATTCAAATCGAAGCAATTGAATGTCCAACTCGGCTTTATATAAGTTGGCTATATATTTTTAGGCTACAAGAAAGAAGGGAAAACATACCTTCAAATAGTTTACCAAATTATTTTTCGGCCACATTTGCTTTCGTGGATCGACAACACCATTCAGAGAAAATTTGGCAAAAGGGAAAGAACTTACATTGGTAATTAAAGAATGATATAACCTGGAAAATGGACCAAAGTTTGAGACTCCGGACTAGAAATTAGATTAAAGCCTGTTAGTCTCACCTGATACGGATTTTACATTAATATAATGTGAGATGGCTAAATAACTAACAGACTCGTAACAAAACTAATAACTTATATGGGTTACTCTCACGAGATCACATCATGAAACCGACTCATATAAGCACTTGTGAAAGCTAGACTATGTCGTATTAGTAATTACTCCGTAACTTTCAGATATTGAGTTAGTGACCAGACGTCAAATGGCAAAATCACTCATCACATAAAAAATTTCGTTGTCTTGTCTTTGCTACCAGAGGCCGCCTTTTCTCCGTTAGGGCTCCAGTCCACGGCATAAACCTGCAGGAATATCAGAGTAGGAACATCAAAAACTATAACAGCGAGATACGGGAGAGCGCGATAAGTTACATAGACATAAGAGTCAAACCTCATCAAAATGGCCTGGCAGGTCATGCTTGAGTTTTAGAGTCCTAATATCCCAGACCTGATAAACGAGAAGTCCCTTGTCAAAAACTCGATACTAAGATTGAACTCGGTAACCAGTTAGTGTCTACGAACCTTTAAAGTGGAGTCCTTGCTTGCACTCACTAGAAACCGACTATCCGCTGACCAGCTGCATTTAAACATTTAACAAAAGTTGGATAGAGAGGATGGTTTTATGACTGTGTTAATCGGATCCAAGATAGAAAAAAATTAACGGAAGGAGATAAGATGTGCTAACCAGATCTGATTCACAGACGCAACATGACCTCGAAAAACATGAACAAATTTTCCCGTACGAGGGTTCCACAACCTGACTGATTTATCAAATGAACCACTTGCCAACCATTGCCCATCAGGGGAAAACCCAACGCTGTTCACAAGCTGTGTAAACAAGCATTATGAAGTATCAGTCCAAAGGACATTATTAATAATTCGCTTTCGTGTAAATATTTATTTAAATCAAAGTAACGGAACTGCAGAGAATAGGGCGGCTTGTGATGGAAGTATGGAACCAAGATCAAACTATATCAACACCTGCTAGCAAATTTTTTTACAAAAAAATAAATAAATCCGAACCTGTTGGTGGCCCGTCAATCGAAATTTAGGGTGCTTGTCTAGAAGAGGTTCCCATATGTACAGGGAGCGATCATCAGAGCCTGAAACCAGTCTCTCTGGAGCGTTGCCCCTAACTTTGTTATAAATCTCCAAAGCAGCCTATTAAACCCACAAAATGAATTGGAATCACGCTAAACTAAAAATAACACACGTCATATGGCGGGGATGGGGGGGTGGGGGTGGGGTGGAACTACTCATCTACTACACAGATAGCGACGGGAAAGATTCTATCATCTCAACAACTGCCGAGAGCAAGTGCTGAAAATGAACGAGTCATTCCCCACAGTAATGTTTGACATGGAGTCCAAATATCAGAAGCATGTATTACAAACTTTCAGAAAATGAAACGAAAACAATGTATGTAACAAGAACAAAGCAATGAAATGCAGTTCTCCTTTCATCCTCCGACTCTCACCATAAACATATAGTAATATGTATTTTAATCCTTTCACATGTCATTTATTGAAGTAAAAGATAACAGTTTTTAAACGTGTACTACTACTCCCTTCATTTCACTTGATTGTTAACATTTGTATTCCTTCAGGAGTATTTTAATCAAATCAAATGTTACCACTAAGGGCTTGCTTGGATTGAGGGTAATAGGAGGGGAATGAATAGGGGAGTAATATGTGAGGTGTATTTCCCATGTTTGGTATGCGGGTAATTATTCACCTCCTGGAATTATTACCCTTATGAAAGGGTAATACATTACCCACCCTCCCCCGTGGCTAATGATTAAGGGAGTAAAAGATCTACTCAGTAATCATTACTCTTATGCCAAACATATCATCAAGGAACTCATTACCCCCCTAATTAATTTCCCCAGTAATTATCGCCCAATAAAACATACCCCCTTAATAATTCCATGGATTTCAGGCAAGCCCTAAGGTGTAATGGAGAAAGTATAAGAGAAGGTAGAAAAGGGTCATACCATTGCTCACAAACTATAGTACAAACACTCCACTTAGTTCGCCAGTCGTCGAATGGCGACTGGCGAGACTGACATGAGTGGCTGACAGCCTGACACGACACATGACACGTATCAACACGCCAAAAATCATGTGCACGACTGCACGAGCAGTAATACTCAAAATCACTAATTAAAGACTTTTGCTAGTTACTTGTCCTTCTACAACTACACCAATAGCCTATACATTTAATCATATCGCTTGTCAGTGTGAAAGCAAAATAAATACAAGTAGTATTAAAAGTCGAATTGATGGAGAAGGCCGAAAGAAAAGGTCCATGGCATTGCTCACAAGTGCAAAGGCAATAACATTCTGACACAAACAAACCTAAATTACCTCTTTCGCTTCCTCGGGAGATTCATGTTGTGTTCCCTTGTGACCAAAAGCTCCGGTACGAAGGACATGATCAGTGCTGAGTGCCAGAGAATTGACCCAATGCCCATGCCCCTAGAAATTAAAGTTCATCAAAAGACATTAGTGATAAACTAAGGATCATCAACTGTGCTTTTCTGTAAAAAATAGATACAGCAGCCGAAATTTGAATTTCGGCAGTGCTCCTCAGTATACTCTATATAAAGAGTTCTCGAAAAATAAATGTTCACGTCTTAAATCATCTAGGCAACGAAGTTTGAAATACCTTCAACTCACGAATCAACGTCCCTTGCTGTGTGTTCCAAACTTTTATAGTACAATCTTGAGATCTGTTACAGGTAAAGAAAATGCATGTAGCTAAGTCAAGCAAGTCTGAAGACGAACTCTCAGTGACGGACACAAGCGCGGTGAGAAATTAAAGGATAAGCAAAGGGAAGTAACAAAATATACAGAGTAATTGTATATCTTTAGCAAGGCGGAACAGAAAAGATAAGTAATGACGTCCTGTATGAATGAAAATGTTGTCCAGTCACATCTACATAGAAAAACAGAAAAGCAATATCTCGGAATTTAAATGGCAACATACCCAGTGTATATTACTCCATCTCCACCCCATTTTACACATGTTACAGATAGTGTATGGCCGCTCAGGCACATTACACATCTTTTAAGAACTACATCCCAGATGCGTGCATCACCATCTTTGCTAGCACTTACAAATCGGCGACATGGAGCTTGAAGGTGGAGGGGTTCCCAAGATATGGCTGTTATCCATTTTCTGTGCCCCTGAAATGAGAAATTCCAGTAAAGTCTCAGAAAAAAAAGGAGTGGCAGTCATCAACATAGCCAAGTGCCTCAAAGTATCCTAAAATTGGCAGGGCAACGGGATCACGCGTATGTTGCCCTAACTTTACTGTTGAGAAAAGAAAGCAGAGATTTTTGGACAGCCCATAGTGAAATGTATGCCAAGAAACTCAAATAAAAAGAAATCGATTATCATAACAGAAGGTTGCATACATCAACACCAGTGATCTACTCATAGTTGAAACTTGGAAGTCTTTAACTTCAGTAGGGAAATGTTATTGTTGCATAAATAAGTTCAGAATCTTTACTTGACAAGTAAATAAATGTCTGTAAACACACATTTAAGCATGCATAGGAATGATCACAATGCTCCCTCAGAAAAAAAAGAAATGATCAGAATGTTGTGCATCCATAAGTCAAGAAGCAACCATTTACGTTGCAGCTAAAACAGAATCTACGGAGTTTGTAATTAAGACGTTAATAGACATTACCACAAGCGGTCCACCAAGAGACTTTCCAGTTTTCGGATCCCAGCACATAATATCTCCTGCCTTGCTGCCACTGGCTAGATACTTAGCATCAGGTGACCATTCAACGGAAAGAACCCAATTCTTATGTCCTATACAGAAATAAGGCAAAGTCCGTTGAAGAAACAAGAAGCGCGTACTCTATTTGCCAAGACAAGGATTAAGCAGCTAACCTTGACACGTGTACTGTGGTAATTGGGTATTTATGTCCCAGAGCGTGATATTAGTGTCGCCTGAACCACTAGCCAAATTTCTGCCATCAGGGCTAAATTTAACCACAAGCACAGCATCTTGGTGAGCTGCATCACAAGAATCAAAAGCGAAGCAGTTCAACAACTAGTATATCTAAAATAACACAGAAGTAGGTCGGAATATCAATCAATTAATTAAAGGTAAATTATTACCAGATAGTGTTTGAGAACAACGATAAACTGGAGCAATGCGAAAAATTGCTTGAGGTTGATAAACAATTTGTACTATATTCTCCACAGAAGCTGCACAAACAAATGCCACATTCTATAACAATCCAGCAGCAATTACAATTACACCTTATATAATACTTTCCGTCTCAATCATTTGTTTACGTAATACTGACCATTGGTTGACTGAAGAAAAACTCCGAGTTCAACAACAAGTTCACGATCATCAATATAAAACGCATACGGCAATTTCTCTTCCTGTAAATAAGAAATACAGTAACAGGCATAATTCTCTGCATCAGACGGAATTTTGAAAATATATACGAGTACATAACTAAAAAGCATCGTCATTTTAACTTAAAACGACTCTCACAACCAACTAAAATAGAGTTGGTGATTGAGAGACGACTCAAATTAAGACGGTTTTAAACAAGACCAACAGAGAAATAACAGAAGACGAGTCAATTACATTGCCGAGGAGTTTATTAATGATTTGTTGAAATTGTTTGGGACCAATCGAGTGAGGAACACTGATAGGGCCTCCCAATGGATTCCCTTCCGAGTCTTTCAGCGCACAAATTACACTTCTTTCCTCTTCCTCCATCACTTCCATTACCATTTTGCTGGTGAAAGTCAAGATTTTTAACAAAACATCCAAATTATACGGAAAACTAGGTCATTTGTTTACTTTGTATTATTCAAATCAAAAGAAGAATAGTTGAAGAATAGTTGGAATAAAGAAAGAAACGGCAGCAAAGAGGAACAAGAACAACTGAACAATGAAGTAGGTTTTTTTTATTCTTTTCTTTTAATTTTGAAATACTCGTATATAGTCGGATGTCCTAAAAGGTACGTACTCCGTACAAGCAAGTTGGGCTAAATGATAGTGCAAGTGCGGGGCGGGGTTGACTTGGGTTTGTAAACGATTCGATCTAAGCCCAAGCTTATATGGGCTTGGAATTTTGTGTTGGGCATCAGCTTAAGGTGTTGTTTGGCCTAGTTTATGTGAAATAGCTTTTACTTTCTAGAATGAGTTTTTTCATAAACTACTTTTTGAAAAAGTTGCGGTTGTTTGGCTTAACTTTTGGAAAACCGATTAAGATGGTTTGGCCATGTGAGAAGGAGACCTATGGACGCCTTGGGTTAGGAGAGAATTTGGAGACTTGGAGAAGCAGAAAAAGGTCCAGAGGCAGAGGAAGACCGAGACAGACATGGTTGAGAGTGATAGAGCACGATATGAGAGTTCTGGGGCTTGAGGAGAGTATGGTGCCGGAGAGGGCACAATGGAGGGAAAGGATACATGTGGATTTTTAGTATTTGTTTTTTTTGACAGATTTAGTGTTTTTTATTTAATTTAAAGAAATTAATCTATTTATTTTTCTCTCCTTTATTACACTTTTTCACCAACCACTTTCTTATAGATTTTACCTGGTTCATTTCGGATCCTTAACTCTATTTCGGTTTTTAAAAATCGTTTTAATCTTTTCTCTCGATTTAAATTTTAAGTTTTTATAAAAGAAAGACGGAATTCGATTTTAAAACCCCTAAGTTCACCTTGACTTTCCATTACATTTTCATTCTTCCTTTTTGTTTTTCATCTTCCTTTTTTTATTCGCATTTTGAGGCGTGCGTTCACCCATGGACGGTTCGAAAAGATGATTCATGTCAGCCGACCCCAAATCATTTTGGGATTAAGGCTCTGATGTTGTTGTTGTTGTTGTTGTTGTTGTTCCATAATCCTAAGAGTTTTTGGGAGAAGTAAAAGCAGAAGCATCAATTTGGTGCTTCTGTTTCTAGTAGCTTTTTATTAACTTCTGACTTTTCAAAAGTAGTTTTTTATCTCCCTAAATTATAGTGTTTGACCCAACTTCTACTTTTACAATTAGAAAAGCACTTAGAAAGCTTGGCCAAACACCCCCTAAAGTTAGTCGAACCTAGAAAATTGAAGTTCCAAATCGTTTTGTTATTATTATATTCTTTTCATAGTTTAAATCTAACTAAATATAAATATTTATTAAAACAATATAATTTGAAATATAATAAAATTAGACATAAAAACTATATACAAAAAAAAAAAAAAAAAAAAAAAAAAAAAAAAAACAACTATGAACGAGCCCAAACAAGCTTACGATTGACTCAGATTTAGTAGGGCTCAAGCCCGATCTTTGTTTGAACGAGCACATGCCGAGCTTTGAATGAGCCGATTCCATAGGCTTAGATCACTTACAATCCTAGATAGTCGTTACTAGACCCGGCAAAACCAACCCGACTCGATTGACTCGGCAAAACCAACCCGACTCGATTGACTCGGCATGAGAAGGCTGAACTAAGACCCAAAATTGACCCCAACTACTTAGAGTTGGCAAGTACGACCCGATGTAACACCCCACGGTAATTGAAGAGGTCCAGTGATAGGCTTAAATGACTAGTGTTTAAAGGGATTGAAAGTACTACTCATATCAACAAAGTGCACTTTCTTTTATGGTAATTCATGCAAAAGAACTCCACAGTTAAGCGTGCTTCGCTGGGAGTAGTCTTAGGATGGGTAACCTCCTGGGAAGGTTCCCGGGAAGCGCTTGAGTGAGGACAAAATGCGCTATAGAGGACCCGTGTTGATCTGTGGGCCATGTACACAGCCTGGTGAGCTATCATAAGTAACCGCTCCCGACCTGGTTTGGGCCGGGGTGTTACAAGTGGTATCAGAGCAACCCTGCGACCGTGTGGTGATCGGAGGCAGTTGTTATACGCTCCTGGAGGCAGTGGTTATACGCTCCATTGTGATCACACACCTAGCGGGGGAGGATTCTGGGTTAGCGGTTATGCTCCCAGGCGCAACGAGGACGTTGCGTTCTTCAAGTGGGGGTGACTGTAACACCCCACGGTAATTGAAGAGGTCCAGTGATAGGCTTAAATGACTAGTGCTTAAAGGGATTGAAAGTACTACTCATATCAACAAAGTGCACTTTCTTTTATGGTCATCCATACAAAAGAACTCCACAGTTAAGCGTGCTTGGCTGGGAGTAGTCTTAGGATGGGTAACCTCCTGGGAAGGTTCCCGGGATGCGCATGAGTGAGGACAAAATGCGCTATAGAGGACCCGTGTTGATCTGTGGGCCATGTACACAGCCTGGTGAGCTATCATAAGTAACCGCTCCCGACCTGGTTTGGGCCAGGGTGTTACACCCGATCCGAGTGACACGACCCGACAAAACCCGAGAATATTGCAACCCAAAACCGACTCGATGATGACCCGTAACCCGACACGATCCGATGATCAATGACCAGAACCGGAACATGGACCATATCCGATTCGATACTAACTCGAGTAAATTGACGATCTGACAATTATTAAGCTTAATATTGATCAAAATGAAATTGGTTTTGTGTTTAGATTGATACGTTTGACTTAATAATGAAGTAGTTAAGCCAAATAATGATTAAAAACTAAATTCAATAGTAAAAAATTAAAATAATGTGATAAAATAAAACCGGACCCGATAAATGACCCGACCCAAACTCGACTCAACATGATACATCATATGACCCGAAATTACATAAAAAAAAATTGAGTACAATTTTCATTATATTTATTTAAATATTTTGATATGTAGAGATGATTAAATAAAGTGAGTGTCTCACAATGTTTTACATTTACATAAAAAAAATATTTTAAGACAGTTATAAACTTAGACCATTAAATTCATTAAGAAAAATATATTTGAAAGAATCAATCAATGTATTTATTAAAAATAGAATTTAAAGAAAACTACCAAGATATAAATTTTATAGTGTGGGAGTGAAAAAAAAATTATATTGCAAGAAGTTGAATACATATGAGATTTTGATTGGTTTAAATAGTGTGATAAGAAGTATGTGTACGAGTATGTATGTACACAGTGATCGCGAGTACATTTGAATAATAAAAAAAAAAGTAATTATTATTAGGGTTATTTCATAACAATAATCCATCATATTGGTGGTCTGCACTCTGCAATAATCACCCAAACCTATCAATAATCTCAATTAAATCCAACATAAACACCATACCTTCTAATAACGAATCAGCTGATATTTTGTGATGTTTATGTGTATCAAATAAACCAAGTTCTTGATCTTGAAAATATTACACATAAACTTCACAAATACCAGCTAGTTCGTTATTCCAACATAAACTTCAAAAAATATCAACTGGTTCGTTGTTAGAAAGTATGGTGCTTAGGTTGAATTTAATTGGGATTATTGATAGGATAAAGTGATTATTATAGACCACCAATAAGATGGATTATTGTTATGCAATAACCCTTATTATTATTATTATTATTATTATTAAGTAATGTAGTATTATAAACGATATGAAAAAATAGAAAACACGTCATATTTTTCTTAAATATCTTCAATTAAATATGTATACGTCAAGTATAAAATATTGATTATGACTAACTAAATATTTGATATGTTATTTTTTAAATAATTCGAAGTTTAACCTCAAAAAATAATATTTAAGAAACTTCAACCTATTTTATTTACAGGTAAACACTTTAACATCATTATATATAGTTGTTTAAAAAAACAAAAGGTGCAAATTTTTTATAGATATGTTTGACACATAGCACATGCAATGCACAATCAAAACATTTGAATAGGTTGAGTTTGGACCATATATGCTTGATGCATAAATATCACACGTTATACATACAAAATTAAAAAATCATATATAATTATAGGGTAATGTTAAATACAGCCTTAAGGGTTGTATTTATTTAAATATTTAATACTTTCTATGTGGTATTAACTTAGGAATTAAGAATGTGATTACACATTACTCCATATAATTAATACAAATACTAAGGATCTATTTCCTTTTATAGCTCCTTAGATACATCCCTTATGGATATATTTATCATTTCCCATAATTATATTCACATTATTTTTAACAATTATTAATTGATTTGGAACATAACATATTGTGAAATGATATAATTTGAGAACTTAATGTTGATTGTTGCATTATTCAAATAAATTTATTTAATTAATATGATATTTGATCAGTCACAAATTTATTTATAAAACAGATTCTGCATAATTAATTATCACTTATTAGTTTAATTTAAAATTGTATGTATTTTATTATAAACCATTGAAGTTAAACCTAAAAAGTTATATTTGAGAAAAATTTATTTATTTTATTTATAAGTAAAAATATTAAAGGATATATATGAATTATATTTTTTTTTTCAATTATAATAATAGAGTTTTAAAACAGATCGCGTGAAGCGCGGGATATTACCTAGTAAGAAATAAGAACAAGCTAACTTACTGACTGCATAATTACCGACCATAATAAACGTAACCATTACGTTAAAATAAACGAACAATTTAAAGTTAGGATGACAGAAACATTCTTGACTTATACTACCGCGAAAGTGGTAATTAAGCCCTTTAACTTTGTTCAATTGTGAAATTAAGCCCCATAAGTTTCATTTGGAGCAATCAAGCCTCTTAAAGTTTCACCAAATGTGAAATTCAACCCCATTTTCTTAATTTTCACCAAATTATTATATTAAAATCACTTTTAATACAATTTATCAAATATAACATACTTTGTTTTATATTTTTAGAACTTTTATATTTATATTAAATATTGAGAATTGAGAATTGTTTTTTTTTTTTTTTGGATTTTATAGTATATAGACAATTTATTATATATATACGAATACTATATAAATTATAAATAATTTACTAAATATGTATGTCAAAGTGTCCTTTAATGATTAATAAATTATGTAGAAATTCATAAAGTTGCAATTAGTAATTTTTAGTAATAAATTGTTTAACAGTAATATAAAATATTTTTAATTAAAATTCTTGTGAAAATTTTAAAAATGGGGTTGAATTTCACATTTGGTGAAACTTAAGGAGCTTGATTGTTCCAAATGAAATTTATGGGGCCTAATTTCACAATTGACCAAAGTTAAGGAGCTTAATTACCACTTTCGCGTACTACTACGGAATATGTTTGTTTTAAAATCGCGGTGGTTATATACGAGTAGTTGGTATCAGAACGAGGTTCGCTCCCTACGCTTACACTTGATAACCTCCAACAAATCTATAAATTTTAAGGCTTTGTCGTAATGACTAAAGTAAAAGAAGAATAGACTGTTTAATCTCGGTGGCATTAGAATTTATCAGAACGTCTCCCTTTAGACGGTCATTTTCGTCTGAAGATTTCAGACGAGACATATGTAACCCATTGACGTCATTTGCTACGAAGTTGTAGTCTTTTTCAATTCACATCTTATTTAATTCTTATTTCAAGCTCTCTACCTGTTATGGGTAAAAAATACACATTTTTTAAGAGACGACGTGGCAAAATCCTAGAGGTGGATCTAAGGAGTTGGGAGTCGCTGATGTGGCGAAATCTTAGCCATCCAAGAAAGAAGTATGTGCACTTAGTGTGGAAATATTGGGCAGAGGAATAAGTCAAAGAAATCAAGGCATTCAAGGGATTGGTGAGTTGGAAAAGGTGGGGACCATTAGATCAAAAATAAAACAAACACAACTTGGAAGTTGCAAAACACACGTGCAAAAGGAATTATTGGGCTTGGTCAATAACCAATTCCTATTCTTATGGGAGTTGACCCAAAATCTAGGAGCAGAAATAGGAGAGAAGTTCTTAGACTCTCTACCTAGATCCAGCGGCTATAAAAGCAAGAGATGAGCAACACAAAAAGGCATCCAACACTCAATCACTCTCAACACTTTACTACTCAACACTCCGTCTATAATTAGCAATATTCCGCTAGAAAAATAATTCTTGTATTTCCTTACTCACAAATTCTATCTCGATTATAGTGCAAATTGGTTGGATTCCGACTCCCCCCGCGATTGTTCCCACACCGGGTTTTCCGCGTCACCAAAAATTTCTCATGTCACTCTCTTATTTCGTTGTTTATTCGTACGTTAAATTCGTTGCATTCATTCCATCGTTGGCCATAGATTAATCACTATCACTCACTAAATTAAATCAATAGTCGGTAAATTTTTACCAAAACACTACCCAGCCCTCTTCCATTGATGTTTAATTTAGATGGGGAGAGAACCGGAGAACGTATCGTCTCTAATGCAGTTAATGTCTCAGTATTCAATAATTATGTTTCAGACATTACCTTAAGAAGGTCTTATATACATATTGTGATAATGATATTAGGGTTCATTTTTACCGTTGCAAGGTAAAATTCAGGCCCATTGTTGTTCAAAAGCTCCATCAAACTCAGACTAATTCAATGCATCAATTTATTGTTGGGAGTGACTTGTAATAGTCAATGTAATTTTGTATATCGACATATATCTCTACCGGTATAGAAAGCTTTATATACAAACTTCGATTAGTAAGTAGATGTTTATGACGACCTTAATTGGTAATGTTATAACGTCTTCAATTCGTGTGATGAGAATTATTGTCCTTTTTATTTTAGGAAAGCATTTCATAAACAATTTGATCAATCACACTCAAATTGCTCCACATATTATTTATTAATTGACACTCTCCTCTTTCTTTAGTCTTTGTGTCAAAACCAAATGACAAATAATAACCAGGATGGAAAGAGTATAAGCCAATAGTCCCGATTTTAAACCAGCTCCTTATGAAGAACAAGCAACTAAAGCAAAATATATCTTAGGTGAAGTCCCAAATGTCATGTCACTCCTCTAAGTGAAGAAAATTAAACTTCTTTTCGACGAAAATAATCTTTCCATATGCCTTATTTCTTGAATTCTTGTACTTCCTATAATTTAATTCGAACATAAAATAGACTTGTTACAATCCTCGATCACTAAACTTTTGTCTATGAAAGATCCAATTTTAAAGCTCAAAATAAACTAGGTAAAATATTAAGCAATGCGTTATTTTTGACTAACTTTTAACTTGGGAACTCAATTATGTAATTTTTTTTTTATTTGTCAAATAAAAATTACATACGTATCACATAATAAGAAAATAAACTTATTTTATACGAAAATAAGCATTTCCATTTTTGTGAAAGGTGGGAAACAGTTGAGCTCTCAATAATTGTAATCAGACGAAGACATGTTGAAGTATAAGGGTCGTTTGGTTACCCTTTTAAATTAAAATTCATGAAATTAGCATAATCAATGTGCGGTTTGTTTGCCTGATATCCGTTTATCTATTTACAATACAATACATAATACACAATTCAACTCGGTCTTTTATTCATTGATAATTTTCCGTCCCTGATAACTCACGCTTGAAGAACGATCATTAATAAAATCGTCTTGTAAAAAGAAAGATTTATAACAACGGTTCTATCTCCCCCACTTTCAGGGCCGGTCCTAAACATTTCGAGGCCCTAGGCAAAATAATAAAACGGGGCCCTTTTAGAAAAATTACTTCGATTAATAAAAAAAAATCATGTGTCTTTATTAATACATGATATATTTTTTTTCCTACGAGCATTTTGAGATGCACAATCATTAATAATAACATCGACATTAATGTTTTCCAAAAATTCTTTCTCGATTGACAACATTGCAAGACCATTCAACCGTTCTTCCGACATTGACGACCTCAAGTAGGATTTAATCAACTTTAACTTCGAAAAACTTCTTTCGGCTGATGCCACGATTCACGGCATCTTGTTAGAAAGATTCTATATGCGATTGAAGCATTTGGATAACAATCTGCACATTTGATAAACTCAAGAATATCAGTGGCGGACAACAATGTATTTGGCAAAGTAGATTGTAAAACTTTCAATTCTGAGTAAAGATCATTTAAATCAACATCAGATGTATATGTATAGTGAAAAGTTACACAACATTCTCTCAATTCATTTTCATCTAATGACTTTAACTTTTTTGAATCAAGCAAAATTTTCCATCTTTTTGACGAACTAGAAAACAATGCATATATGCGTTGTACAATACCAAAAAATGAAACAGCTCTAGTACAAGAATGTGCCATATCACTAAGAATCAGAAAAAAGAAAAAAAAATCATGTAACAGCAGCACAAAACTCCTCAGCAGTACAATTAATATGACAAATTGACAATATTTAATAACTAAAATTGAAATTAACAATAATTTAATAAAAATTGAAGCAAAGAAATAGGATTAGAACACCCTGATTCCTTTGAATGTTTGCAATAGGCAGATCAACGACGAGGTGAACGATTGAACAAAAGTCGATGAACAGCCGAGCAGTAGAGACGATTAGACAAAGAGAGTAATTGAAGAACCCTAGAAATTTTAAAATAAAAAATAATTTTGGGATTTGGAAATATGGAGAGAGAGGAGATAATAATTAAATATAGAAAATGAATAAAGGAGTTGCTCTATCGTTGTTTCTCTGCTTGTGCGTTTCGTGCGTACAATTTACAATTTTTAAATTTTTTTTTTCTTCTCAAGATTGGGCCCTTGTCACAAAACCCAGCAAACAAGGCTATAGGCCGGCCCTGCCACTTTGATCTACTGACGTACAGTTTTTAGGGTATGTAACAAGCACTTAAAAAGACAAGGTCAAAGTCCAATACTCAAATACATAAGTTGTAAATATATTACACTAAGCATCCTGGTAGCAACGGATTATGCGCACTAAAATTTTCATTTTATAGAAATATTAATTATCACATTTATGTTTGAAATAGACTCTATATAAGAACTTACCTTGCAAGGCTGCAACCTAAAGCGACCCGATTGTTGCTAATCGAAAACAGCTCGTACTCGAAAAATACAACGTGATGTAGATCAGAATCAAATTATTATTATAATTATAAGAGTAAAAAAAACAATAAAGTAGGGCTACAAATAATACAATGACCAATAACGTCGGAGATACCGTGTCTTATTTTTCCCTCTATTTTGAAAAACGTAAACAATCTAGAAAAATGTAGTCCATCACCCCGATCATTTGTTTACATATATTATTTTGGATGTCTTTGTTAATTGTTCACCTTTTTATTTTAGGGTTATTTCATAACAATAATCTATCCTATTGGTGGTCTGCAATAATCACTCTATCCTCTAACAATCAATTTTGTAAAACCGTAAGTTATTAGGAAAATTCATTTGAGAACATGGGTCCTTAAATTAAGAAAAGAACAAAATGTCTTTGAGTTATTGACTTTCAAACACATATTGAAGTATTAAAAGGTCGTTTGGTTACCCTTCTAAAACACACAAATTGCACTATTTACATAATACAATATACAGTACAAAATTCAAATTGGTCTAGCTTTTATTCATTGATAACTTTCCGTCCCTCATAACTTACGCTTGAAAAACGATCATTAATAAAATCATCTTGCTAAAACAATTTATAACAACGGTCATATCTTCCCACTTTGAGCAACTGACGTACAATTTTTAGGGTATGTAACAAGCACTTATAAAGACCAAAATCCAAAACTCAAATGCAAAAACTGCAAATATACTACAGTAAACACTCTGCTAGCAACGTACCGAGATTATTCGTACTATAAAGTTTATCATTATTATAAAAATATTAATTAACAAATTCATTTTTGAAAGAGAGTCAATTAAGTACTTACCCTGTAACCTAAAGTGACCCCAAACACGAGCTCAATCTTAGTTTGACCGAGCACATGACGAACTTTGATAAGACCGATTTCAAGAGCTCAAATGCGCAACGAGCTGACATAGATCACTTACAATCCTAGATAGTCGTTACTGACCTTGCAAAACCAAACTGACTTGATTTACCAAACCCAAAAAAACTGATCCAAGACCCAAAATAGACCCGAACTACAACCCCCAAATATGTCCCAAAACCCGAGTTGACCAGACCTGACCCGAAAATGCCCCGAGCTTTGGAAACAATAATAACAATTATCGTTGCAAAACACTAACAAATGTAGCAATATTCGTGACAAATACCAATAAATCGTGACAAAAGTTTAGTAATTTGTGGTCATATATAATATAACAATGAATATATATACTTTGACGATATATTATGACAATATATGTACTGATGAATAAATTGTTTTTTTATTACGAGCCCTTTTGTTCATAGATCCCAGTGCGATCGAAAATCCGGGCTTGCATAACACCACCAACATGACAATATAGCTAGCGTTGTGAATTTCACGGGTAACAATCAAAGAATTTGCATGTTAAAAAGTTTGATAAAAAAATAAACACAACAAGATTTTTATAGGATAAAACAAAAAATTAAACTCCAAACATTAAATCTAAAAATTAAACAATTATCGGTGTCCTCCTTGCTACTTTTTATTTCCCATGCATATTTATAAAAAAAGTGATTTTGTTGTGATTTTTGTTTAGTAAGAATGAAGATGAACATGAGGTTTGGGTTTAAGATATGGGTTTCGGAAAAATAGGGTTATATTGCTCTTGAAATTGTAGCCTATTCAAAATAAAAATGAAATAGGATGAAGATGAAGATTGTAGATTTGTAGTAGATGGAAAAAGTATAGGGTAATTTTTTAGTTTTTTTTTATGTTTTTTAGAGAGAGAAGTGGGAGATAGAAAAAGTGGGTTTGAAATCAAAGAGAAAATGACGTGAGGAGAGGAGTAAACCAATTTTTATGTTGAAAGGTCATGTCACTATCACATTTTATCTATTTGCTTACCCATATCCACATAATATGATATGCAACCCGATCCGTCGTAAACTTGTAACGAATACTATCTGTCACAAGCAAGACTCATTGAGTTAATAGTGCTTGGAAATTGCCATATAAAGGCAACAATATGGGCACATGGCTTTCTTCCGCATAACAACCACAACTGTGAACTGTGAACAAGTTAATGACTCTATGTCATTTTCTTCTACCCAGTTCAAGTCACCATTTAGAGAGCCCCATGACTACCACTACATATTTACTTTCTCACCAATAAAATTTCACCAAAAAAACACTGCAAAAGTGTGGTCAACAGATTTGAAATAGGATCAAATGGAGAATAAAGGAAGTGTGTGCATGCCCTTAGTTCCCATACATCAAACTCAAACTGAGCATGTCCATAATAATAAGAGTTTTTTGATAACTACTACCTTTGTACTACACTGTTTTAAGAACTACTACCAAAATAATTTTCGTTTAAAAATTACTACCAGTAAGTTTGATTTTTATTAAAAACACTACCAAGTCTCATCTAAACCTCGTAAAACACAATCTCAGCCATTTATTTTTAAGTTTTCATCTTAAGTTTTACATTTTATCCCTTTGACACTACCAACATTACCGCTTGCCAATTATTTTGGGGCAAAATCACTTTAACCTAGGTCATAGGTTCATCTAATTCACCTATCTAAGGTAAAAAAATTGCTTAAACTTCATCAAAATAAGTGGTTAAAGGGTTAAAATTTATTACCTAAGATGAAGATTCAAAAATAAATGGCTGAGATTGTATTTTAATTGGTTTAGATGAGATTTGGTAGTATTTTTTAAGAAAACCAAACTTACTGTTGGTAATTTTTAAACGAAAATTATTTTGGTAGTAGTTCTTAAAACAGTATAGTACAAAGGTAGTAGTTATCAAAAACCCCATAATAAAGCAACAAATAATACCAAGGAATCTTAAAATTGTACGTAGAATTGAATTTCACTTGTATTTTAAGTTTTAAGTTAGTGAATATATATTCAATATAACTAAAACTGTAAATGAGGTAATCGAGCCCGCTCGACAATCGTTCAAACTCGATACAGTCAAAGCTCGTCTCGAACTCGAGTTGGACTCTTACAAGATTATATGAGCCGATCCCGAGCCTTGATTGTAACACCCTCATACACCAAGGTGCCTTACCAAGACCACCTAATGTATGAAGGTGCTACCATCTCGGTTACCCGAGACAATGTATATCAAATTGACCATAAAGAAACATACTTAATTAAATAAGTTTAACTGATTACATGTTCAAAACCCAAATCTGTGAAGTGAAAAACAACTGTTCCAAAAATATCCAACCAACTGAAAAGAAACGAAATCCAAGACACAGCGGAAGACTCTAGTTACACGTGATGACTCCATCCCAGCCATCCCTCGCGCAATCCATCTCATACCTGCTCAATAACTGCTCACCATCCCCGAATGGATCACCACAGTTTTCAAAACATTCAAACAGGGTCAGTTACTGATTACACAAAACAAGTTACACAAGATACAACACACAAATCACCCAACTCCGTCATATCTCCACACACCTGACTACACACTAAAGTGTGTAGTCCTGCCAGAATACCCATCGCAACAGATATTCCATGATACATTGCCAGTGGGGGACCGCAGCCGTACTCGCCAAATCCCCGCTCATCTATTCCGAGCGAAAACCTAAGTTCCTTAATGTGCACATCACCTCCTGTGGCGGGTTCCACAGAGGGCGAACCAAGGGCGTGAAGCCACTCCCGCAAGTGACTCCCCTCAGCCGAGGATGCACCTCTTGAACCACAGACAAACACAACCAACCAATTATACAACAACAATTACCAATACGATAAAGATCAACAATAATAAACAACCAACAACAATCCACCAACAACACAATGTAATCAATAACCGAGTAGGAAAACCCTACCTGGAATAAGCAAATCCTCAAGACCGTCACAATCAGCTATTCAAAACTGCTCCTCTACGAAATCACCTCCTATAACCACACAATCATATAATTACTATCTAATACACATCATACTCCCAAAATCCCCCAAAATATCCAATTAGGGTTTCAATCAAAATCAACGAAAAGACATAAAAATTGTACAAGAATCTTACCCACAAAACGACGGACTCAACGGCGTAAAGAACACAACGATCCGATGATTCTAGCCCTTAGGATTTGATAGCAATGCGAAGGAGAAATCATCATAACTTGTTTAGGTTTTGTGTAGTTTAGAAAAAAAGTAAAAGTGACAAAGAAACTGACGAAAGGTGTTTATATATCTTTTTCGCATTGTTAACAAAACCCGGCAAAATAACCCGTACTCGACCGAGTAAGTAAGTTACTCGATCGAGTGCCCATCAACAGTCCACTGTTCCAAAACCAAAACTCACTTACTCGACAAAGTAAGCCTTACTCGATAGAGTATCCAACAGCACATAAAACCGTAGTATTACATTGATTTTACAATATGAGTCAAGCTCGATTATAGGTGAGTTCTAGCTCGGCTCGACTTGACTCGATTACACACTAAGTGTAACACAAGGTGTGAGTCTATGAGCCTGTGAGCGAGGCCTCATTAATAATAATTAGTGTAGATTGTTTTTTTAGTGATGAGAATTATAACTCCGTTTAAAACTTATTACTCCGTCTTAACCAATATCCTTCTTTGCAATTTTCTCTACACAAAATTACTTTGATTCAAACTAGCCATTATTCAGAGCAACAAAATTAATTACAAAATGAAACCTAGACCACAAAGGTGAAAGATAAATTAAATTAATGCTTCACAAGTTTTTCTATGCAAGAGATAATAGTGAGAATGCTTCTATTCAAGAATTCCATGCATGTTAAACTTACATTTGGCACCGTACCCCTGGTTAAAATAAGTTATACATTAAAAATACTCCGGAGTATAGTAATTAAAAAGGGTAAAGCGAGCTTACAAGCTAAGTCTTAACGTGGGCTCGAAATAGACCTAATGTGGCGGAATTGACACGGTTCGGACCGATCCAACACCTGAATGGAGGATCCGTAATACGAATTGACTCAAATAATACTCTATATGACTCACCCCAAATTATTTTGCACATCGTCCATAACAGCCAAGTATAACTTAATTAATAATAACGAAGCCAAATCTCGAAAGACTACCTTACCTTGATCTTACTCCATTTAAAATTAAATAATTAATACCATTCCATCCAATTTACCTTGGACAAAATTACATATATTCATACATCCATTCTTGTTACTTAGTCTCATCACTCTCATGCATACTAGTGCCTTCTTTCTTTAACTTATACGTAGTAGCGTAGTACTCTACAATCTACGTGAAACTCAAACACAATTCAAATTGTAGCATGAAATTTTATTATTGCAAGTTTGCAACTAAACTCTAAAGCCACCGAGCACCAAAATTTGACACCTCTTAATAGTGGATAGGGTGAGAATTTTACACAAAGACAATATTCAGCAACGGTCAAATGATCATAGACTTATATTCCCACTAGTATTTTAAGTTAATGAAATATCAGCAAGTCTTGCTTGTGACGGGCTATTCCCGTCACAAGCTTGTGACCTCTCACAAAAGGGAGGGAGGGGACAAAGTGAGGCACCCTCCATGTGCTTCCCACTCACTCCTAAATGAGTATTTTGTGAGAGGAAATGGTATCCGTCACAAACTTGTGACGGATACGTTCGTCACAAACAAGAATTTGCCATGAAATATATATTTAGTGTAACTAGCTAGGATCGTAAAGGAAATTGAAAGGGTGTTATCGGGTGACATTTAATTTGGGCCTCACCCTCTCATATGGAGTGAGTGGGATCTGGGGATCCCTTCAATTAAGAATGGTTGTGAGAGGGTGACACCTAATTTGGGCGTCACCGGGTGACGCCCTATCACTATCCGGATGTAAAATGACCGAGTTGACCCGCTCGACATGTATTCGAGATCGGTCAAACTAAGGTCGGGCTTGAGCCTAAACAGAGTCGAGCCAGATCGGGCACATTGTGAATCGACTCGAAAGCTCGTTATTTTTTAAATTAATTAAATTTTTGATGGGGCATATTCTGCACCCGCTGACCGAGTCAACATATTGAGCAAGGTCAAAGCCAAAAGACAACAAGTCAACATATTAGACATCCTAACCGATGCAGCCTGTCGGCCTGTCACTTGGGTCTCGGCTAGGACAACTAGCCAACCGGGATACATATCCGCGTACTCATATCCAAGACCCCTCGGCCGGCCTGCCATGGGTCCCTCGGCCGAGGGTAGAACAGTCTTTCCACCTGCTAGCCACTTGGCCACTACGTGACAAAAGGTGAAAGTCTATAAATACTCCACTTCTCTCATTGAGAAAAGGATCCAAAAAGATAACCTAAACCTCTCATAATCTGGTATAAACTCCCTTATCTCTCTACAATATACTTTGCCAAGTAACACACAACTTAACCCCTTTAAGTTTACTGACTTGAGCGTCGGAGTGAGTACGCTCGGTGCCAAGCCGAGCCCTCAGTTTGTTCATTGTTTCAGGAGAGTGTAGACACCTCGTTTCTGCACCCCTCGCAAACCACCCGGTGATGATTGGGCCGCATGTTTGGTTCGCGGAACGATTAGTGACAGTTCGTAAGATTATCGTCAAGTGATTGCTCAAATATTAATGTCAACCTCTTAGTTGTCATCTACGTCCTGATACGGTCGTTTTGGCAGTAATTAGAGTACATTTGAGTCCGGTCAAAACCGTCTCCATTTTTCGATAATCGTTAAATCCCGAGTCAGAATGTTCTGGAATGTTCCGGATATTTCTATTCCATATTTATCAAATTTTATCTTTTGGCAAACAATATCCCGTAATATTCAAAAGATAATCGAATTAAATCCATCCTACCATAACTTAAACACGGAAATCTTTCTTAAACAGGAGGAAACCTCCTGGGAACAGACGCAAAGAGGCCAGTCTGCGCCTCTTCCAAGAGACGCAGTGGCTGCTGCGCCTCTTCTCAGGCCCTTCTTTGCATGATTTACGTATCTTTTTTATATCTTTCCGAGATTCACTTCCAAAGAGTCTCCGAAACCCTATTCCGTCGTGTGATTAGTATAAATAGGAGCTTTCGTTCCTCATATTTCTCACGCGAGTGTCCGCCCTTCTCTTCTCCCTTTGCATTCTAGACTTTGTTCTTACTAATTGGCGCCTACGTGCTTGAACATTCGACCACGTAAGCTCGGATCTTTCCGGGTACCAGCCTTTCCGTTGCATGACCGACCAATTTGACCACTACACTCAATCAATCTAATTAATCAATCTTGTTAAATCGTTTTCCTCTTTCGAGGGCACTCTTTCCTTGCATTCGCGTCGAGCATTCACTAATCGATCTTCTTAGTTCTTCTCGTTCCGTCAACATGTAAGTCTGAGGGTGTTAATCTCTCTTTATTATTGTATTTTACTTTTCGTATCATCAATTGTAAGGTTTATGTCGAAAGCATCTTTAAAACCGATTTCTAAAACCGTCTTTAAAACCTTTTTGCTAATTTCCGGAGACAGGCGTCGAGAAAAGACGCGACAAGAATCGCTGCGCCTCTTCGAAGAAGCGCAGCACCTGCTGCGCCTCTTCGTGAGGCTGCCGCAGTTCCTGCTTCTTTTCTTCTTCCTCGTCCTCTGTAAATTCGTCTTTTGTTTTGTTTGTTTTCTTTTGTTTGTTCTTTAATTCGTTCGTATAATTCTTCATCATTAATAATTCACATATATATTGTATATTATTCATTCATCATTAACATGTTTAATTCATCATTGTTCCAACTTAAATCCTAAATAATCAATATTTACGGGTTTTCGCCATTAATATTCAAACCCGGATTTTAGAAGTTCAATCTGTTTATATTGGGTTTCTGAGATTCGTCATTGATATATTTGCATCCACATTCATATGTTCGTCGTCTTATTCGTCGTGTTTAATCTAATTAATTCGGTTTGTTAGTTTAATTAATCGTTCATTAACATCGACCCTTCACATAATTAATCCGTCTTTATTCCGTCTCATTCATGTTTCACTGCTTTTACGACCTATTCATATGTTAAGTAACCTGTTAAATCACTTCTATCCGAGTCAATTGTCGTAATCAATCCTTAAAATTTACCAATTAACATTAACGGTTGCAGTTCCGGCTTCACAGCCAGAACTCACCCTTGGAACAGACGCAGCAACTGCTGCGCCTCTTCCAAAGGGCGCAGTGTCTGCTGCGCCTGTTCCAGGGTGATTTCTGTCTCTGAACTCCTTTTCTGCCTTGACCCTAGTCTAATTAGCTTACGTATTAATCAACTAATATCGTATTATCACCTTCTGGCTTATTCGTATTTCTTTGTTTTATTCCTTTATTTCTTTTTCTCAAGTTGTCCGTTTTAAAGGTATTTTCGACATAAATCGCCTATCCATTGTAATTAATGTATTTTCCTTTGTTGCAATTTATAATTATTGTATCGCTTTTATTATTTGTATGTTTCCACATGTAAATGAGCACTAAATCCTACTTTGACATTAATTGTATGATAAACTAATTGTTCACCGACTTAGTTTAATTCTTCACATGTTAGGATCAATTTATTGGATGTTGCATTGCATGCATATAGCCGACGATATATCGAGTATAAATAACTTCCCTAATCATTAGTAGAGGCCGCTATCGAGGCGGGCGGGATTAGGTGTTCGATCAAAAGAGCTTCCTAATACGTACCCTCACCCCTTACTCCAGATCTCCGTGAGCACCCGTGTTCATTGGCATCCACGAGAGTCATTCTAGACATAGAATGCTAAGGGTAACGATTGCTTAGTGTTCATGTCACTACTTTATGTCTTGACATGACATGAGGTATTCGAACGGTTCCAATTTCCCATAAAAATTGGTGGCGACTCCTTACAAAATGCAAACGCTTGTTTTTTCCGAGCTCCCCTCGTCCCAGCGCCCCGTGGGCGGCCCGTCGTCCACGGTTTGGCGACTCATTGGGGACATACACTTACGTGTAGCTAGGGTGAAACTCGAACAAGGTTAGGGAACAAGTTTGTACAAGACAATTGTCGGTTTTCATAACTCGGTCTTCCTAGACCGTTTAAAACGGCCTTCCTAGGCCCAACCCAACCCATTTGACCAATCGTCCCGTCTAAACGGTCCTAATTCTTATTTGGGCCTAAGGATGGATAGCGATTGACGTCATCCATACCATGATGCTTACTCTTGTTTGTATCAAGGGCCTTCACTACTTGAGGAAATGGACTAGGAATCGGCCTTACTCTTGTTTGGCACGAGCCTCTCCACAGACTTCGGGTTTGATGGTTCGGTATGGCAACCCACCCTTTAAACCAAAACCTTTCTAAATGCACTCAGCATCCCGTTATAATGCTTGTATAAATATGCAAAACCTTATGTGATCACCATTCTAAACAAAACCATGACAAATTTTCGAAAAATCAAAACCCGTATTTCAATCAAAAATTTCGAAAATAGGGCCTTTAATTAGTACAAAGTCCGGTCAAAACTCTGTCCGTTTGTCGTGTCAAAATTCGGGCCACAAGCCCATTTCAAACCTCACTTCGAGTCCACTCCTACAACTACACTACAGTTGGCTAGGACGCACATTTTCAAAGACCTTGTCTTTCTTCAAAACTCACTCAACACAAGTGGCACACACCCACTTCACGAGTCAAAACTTTTCCTCTTTTAGCAAGTGTGATAGAATGGTCGATCGTGTTTTGATTCGTCGCCGATCTCTTATCCAGTTTCCAAGATGCCTGGGTCAAGTGATGATACGAACCTCCAACAAATTCAAGAGAATAGTAATCAAATCCTAGCCGCTACTGGCCCAAATGCAAATTACCCGAAACCAAACCTATGACCGCCTTGAACTTATCGAAGGCCGTATCTTTGACGTAGAGGGAAGGTTGCCTTCCCCTAAAAATGAAGCACGCTTTTCTGATGATGAATCTAAAGATGAAAATCCTCCCATAGGGACGACTATAGCTGAGAAAAGACTCCAATACCTAGAGGAACAATTGATGTACCTCAAGGGGAATGACATTTACATGGAGAACAATCGCAAGTATGAAGCCGTCAATTCCAAGTTACCCACTAACTTTAGCATGACGGATATCCCTAAGTTTAAAGGACATGAGAACCCTTTGAACCACATCCGCGCTTTCAAGGACTACATGTCTATCAAAGGCATCAAACCCGAGATGTTCTTAAGGATCTTTCCTTCATCTCTCGACACCATCCCGAAGCAATGGTTCTACACCCTAGATCACAAGAAGGTCGCTACTTAGGAGGACGCCGCTATCGAATTCTCGAAACAATACGCGGATAATGCCGAGATCCAAGTCAATATGCGTACTCTAGAGGTTCTTACCCAAAATGACAAAGAAGGATTCACCGACTTCCTAAGTAGGTGGAGGAAGACTAGTACTCAACTAGTAGAACGCCCAGATGAGGCCACTCTTGTGGAGAAGTTCGTGGACAATCTCAAGCCCATATATGCCAACCATTTGAGATATCAAAACATCAAGACCTTCAAGGACTTAACTGTACTAGGGACACGAATTGAAGATGACATCCGCAAAGGACTCTTGTCCAAAACGGTAGGTCGAGGATATCAAGGGTCCACGAGTCGTTCATACGGCTCTACTAGCAAGACCGACGAAGTTAACCTTCTCGAGCCATCCAAGAAAACTAGCCCACCAAGGAAGTTCACAAACCTTGGGGATACGTACTCCAATGCTCTAAAAAGGCTAATGAAGCAAGGCAAACTCCAACCCATTGGACCTACTCCCGAACCCGAAAGGAAGTCCAAGTTTTGGGATGAAAACTCTTACTGTGAATACCATAGGGGCAAAGGGCACGACACGGAAAAATGCTACAAGTTGAAACACGTGCTTCAGGATATGATCGAAGATGGTCGGCTTCCAATTCCACCAGGAGGTAAGCCCAACAACACTCAGAATCCTCTTGGAGTTCTAGTGATTACAAGTGATGAATCTACCTTAGATTGCTCACATCTCATTTCTCCCACCGAAAATGAAATTCATGCAATTGAGAAAGAAAGACTCTACTCTACCATCTCCCCTACCATTTCCGACTTCATCGCATGGGCAAGGAGTGTAGATAAACAAGTGTGGGAACTAGAAAACATGGTAATGATCTTGCACAATCCCAATGCAACACCTAAAGAGCGTGTACCTTTGGCCTTCTCTCAAAATGCCACTATGCAAGAAGTAGTCACCGTGGTCGATAAGCTAGTCGATCAAATCATACAACTAGAAAGTGACATCATGAGGATGAAAGAACTAGCTGCAATTAATGGGGTGTGGGCCGATGACGATGAAGACGAATACCTCATTGAAAACTCTTTGGTAAAAGAGATAGTCCAAAATGGCGAAGACCAAGATGTGGATCACCTAACTCGCTCGGGCCGTCCATACCAAAGTACCACTCAAAACAGTCCAACCAATGTCATCACACCAAATGACAATGAAGATGACCCCACTGATCATTTGCTCAAGCAATTACAGAAAACCAAGGCTGATCTTTCAGTCTGGCAACTAGTGGCAAGCTCATTTCCACATCGCCAAGCTTTACTGCAAGCTTTGGCCAAATTGAATGTGGCACATAACTCTACTCCCGAAGATGTAGTCAACTTGGTCTTCCAAGAATCACCCAAGCTAAGTAATCCTATTACTTTCTCAGACGAAGACTTGCCACCTTTCGGCGTTAGTCACAACCTTGCTCTATACATCACTGTCATCTGTCTAAAGAAGAATGTGCCAATGACCTTGGTAGATGATGGCTCCGCGGTCAACGTCATACCCCTCAAAACGGCATACAAACTAGGCATGAAGGAGTCGGACTGGACTCCTACAAATCAAGGTGTACGCGCATATGACGGTACACGACGAAAAGTGGTAGGACTTGCTAACCTAACCATAGCAACGGGACCAATCGAACGAAAGGTCAACTTCCAAATAGTGGACATCGAAGCTTCATTCAACATACTTCTGGGAAGGCCTTGGATTCACGCTTCCAAAGCGGTAACATCCACCCTTCATCAAAAGATCAAGATCCCACTAAATGGCAAAGTTGTGACAATCGCTTCGTCACCCATCAAGGCCATAATCGAGAAGCAATCAAATAATCAAGTCCTTGCGGATCCCATATACGAGCTTGGGGGCTTCCAAAGTGTAAATGTCATAGAAAGTGAGTTGGCACCCCTATACTATAATCCCTACTCTAACTTGGTGGTCAACCACATATTCAAAAATCAGGGATACTTCCCTGGAATGCCTTTGAACCCAATTCGGAAGAACACCTTCGCGCCATACAAGAAAGGCAACTCATCAAGAATACCACTTGGACTAGGGTACAAACCCACAGCTGAAGAAGTTCTCGAAATGCTTGCTCAAGTCCAAAATCGCAAGTATGTAGGGGTCCAAATGAAGCCATATCTCCCTACCTTGAATGGGTACTTCGTTCAAGAAGGAAGTTCGGAACTCTTTCATGGATTTCCCGAACCTTGGCATTACCTCGAGAGGAAGTTAGCCGGAATCGAGATCTTTCACGATTGCTACTTTATACCTCCAGAAACGGTTCCTACCGTCAAAACCCGTCAAGCACCTTGCTTAGACGAACAAGCTGTTAGCCTCCTGTTTGGAGAGGACCGATTTGTTAGGGCCGCGCAGGATGAGATCATTACTACGATACTTCAAGACGATCGCTTCAACCCCACCGCCTTGATCACAGAAATCAACACAAAGCAGCAGAAAGGGTGGAGAAAATCAATCAAATGGACCAACAATCAAGGAAGACTCTTCAAGCTCACCACTGGAGAAGGAGAGATGTTCAAAGAAGAACCAGAAGACGACGAGTTCGAATCAGAGTCGGAGTCGGAGTCGGAGTCAGAGTCAGAGTCTAGAGGAGTCATTAGAGAGTCTACTCCTGTCGTCAACCCCACTCCTTTCGTTTCTCCTAGCTTAGCATCGAGTAGTCACGGTAGTTCGGGAAATGCCCCAATTATGTCCTTTGCCGCCACCTGACCATGGATCGTTGGCTTCTTTGTTTCAACTTTACTCAAATCTTAATATGAATAAATCAGGTTCTGCTTACTCTTTGCGTTATCTTGAGTGCAATTCTGTTTATGATGATACTGAGGATGACCAAAATCCAGACTTGACCGAAATACCTCCCTACGTAGCCAAAGAAATACTACAGGAAGGGGAAGGGGGACCTGTAATTGAGGACACCGAACCCATCAATGTAGGAACTGAACTAGAACCCAAAGAACTTAGGATAGGGACTACATTGAGCTCTACCGAACGGGCCGACTTCATAGACCTCTTAAATGAATTCAAAGACGTTTTCGCTTGGTCCTACAAAGACATGCCAGGGATCGACAGGGATATCGCCGAACATAGGATTCCGATTAGGCCAGGTTTCAAACCTGTGAAACAGAAGCTTCGACGAATGAGAGCAGAATGGGCTCTAAAGATTAAGGAAGAAGTTGATAAGCAATTCAAAGCCGGGTTCATCAAAGTTTCCGAGTATTCTGACTGGGTTGCTAACATAGTACCCGTACCCAAAAAGGATGGGAGAATCCGAGTTTGTGTTGACTTTAGAGATTTGAACAAAGCAAGTCCGAAAGATGACTTTCCTCTACCTCACATCGACATATTGGTAGACAATACTGCAGACCACGCATTACTATCCTTCATGGATGGATATGCGGGTTATAACCAAATCAAAATGGCCATGGAAGACATGCACAAGACCGCGTTCGTCACCCAATGGGGAACCTATTGCTATACAGTAATGCCGTTCGGATTGATCAACGCCGGAGCTACATACCAACGCACCACGACTACACTCCTACATGACATGATGCATAAAGAAGTCGAGGTATATGTGGATGACATGATCGTCAAATCCAAGGAAAGAGAGGGACATATTGCGAACCTTCGCAAGTTCTTCGCAAGGCTACGGAAGTACAACATGAGACTCAATCCTCAGAAATGCACATTTGGGGTAACGTCTGGCAAACTCCTAGGATACGTCGTTAGCCAACGAGGTATAGAAATAGATCCCTCGAAAATCAAAGCTCTGATTGAAATGCCGCAACCTCAAACAGAAAAGGAAGTCAGAGGATTCCTGGGAAAAGTCCAATACATAAGTCGATTCATATCGAAACTTACGATGATTTGCGAGCCTATCTTCAAGAAACTCAAGAAAACAGACCACACCATG
This sequence comes from Silene latifolia, assembly GCF_048544455.1. Lineage (NCBI taxonomy): Eukaryota > Viridiplantae > Streptophyta > Magnoliopsida > Caryophyllales > Caryophyllaceae > Silene > Silene latifolia. The sequence continues at coordinate 193,907,252 of NC_133527.1, forward strand.
TGGGATGATGATTGTCAAAAGGCGTTCGACCGAATCAAGGAGATATTGGCTAAACCACCAGTGCTCATGCCACCACAAGCAGATCAACCTCTTGGTTTGTATCTCACGGTAACCGAAACTGCCATGGGTGCTATGCTAGCTCAAACCGTAGGAAGTGAAGAAAGAGCTATTTACTATCTAAGTAAGAAGTTCTTGGAATACGAGTGCAAATACTCACAACTCGAAAAGACATGCCTCGCTCTTGTGTGGGCAACAAAGAAGCTACGCCACTACATGCTTAGCTACTCCGTCAAAATATTCTCCAAGATGGATCCAGTCAAATACCTCTTCGAGAAACCTGTCCTCAATGGACGCCTAGCAAGATGGACCATGATGCTCTCAGAATTTGACCTCAAATACGTGCCACTAAAAGTAATAAAGGGTCGCGCCGTCGCCGAATTCTTCGCAGAAAATCCCATCAACGACGCACAAGCCATAGATACTTGGTCATTTCCCGACGAGGATATACTTCAAACAGATGTAGACTCCTGGGACCTATACTTTGATGGAGCATCAAACCTAAGAGGATTCGGGATAGGAGTGTTGCTCATTTTCTCTGAAGGTGAGCATACACCGATCATTTGTCAAACTCGACTTCGAGGTGACAAACAACGCCGCAGAGTATGAGGCTTGTTTAATTGGGCTACAAGCGGCAGTAAGCTTAGGCATCAAAAACCTCCGAGTGCATGGAGATTCGTCACTAATCATCAACCAAGTTACGGGATCCTGGAAAATCCGAAGCGAAAGCCTAGCACCCTATCAAGCTAGGATTGACCAAGTGGCTCAATTCTTTGATCATGTAACCTACTTACACCTACCTCGGGAGGAAAATCAATTTGCAGACGCTCTTGCGAAACTCGCATCTTTGATAAACATGCCAGATTACATGATGGAAATGCCTTTGTGTATTGAACGACGGTCGGAGCCGGCATATGTCCATCAGATTACCGATGAAGAAGAAATCGCACAAGAACCCTGGTTCCAAGCAATCCTGAACTTCAAGCTTAATGGTACCTGTCCACCAGATATGGACAAAAGGGGACAACGAGCTATACGCCTACTAGCTTCCCAATACATCCTAATGCAAGGAGAGTTGTACAAAAGAACACCTCTTGGTGTAGTCCTACGTTGTCTTGATCATTCACAGGCACGAAAGGTGATGGAAGAAGTCCACGATGGAGAATGCGGTCCTCATATGAGTGGACCTATGATGGCAAAGAAAATCACACGTCTAGGGTACTATTGGACCACAATGGAATCCGATTGCATCAAATATGTGAGGCACTGCCACAATTGCCAAATCTTCGGGAATGTACAACACGTCCCTCCTTCGTTGCTCTATACAATGACATCTCCTTGGCCATTCTCCGCATGGGGAATTGACATAATTGGGAAGATAACCCCAGCCGGAACAGGAGGTCACTGTTTCATCCTAGTAGCAATTGACTACTTCACAAAATGGGTAGAAGCGGCTTCCTACACCGCTCTCACGGCCAAAAATGTAGCCAAGTTCATACAAAACAACATCATCTGCCGATATGGTTGCCCACATGAGATCATCAGCGATAACGGATCCCACTTCCAAGCCGAAACCGAGCAATTGCTAGCCAAGTACAAAATCAAGCATCATCACTCATCGCCCTATAGACCACAAACTAACGGCGCGGTAGAAGCGGCTAACAAGAATGTCGTCACAATCCTCAAGAAAATGACCGACAATTACAGAGATTGGCCAAGCAAAATACCCTTCGCTTTGTGGGGGTATCGAACATCCGTCAGGACGCCCACTGGGGCTACTCCTTTCTATTTGACCTACGGTATGGAGGCCGTACAACCAGTCGAGCTAGAAATACCATCCTTACGTATTCTACTCGAAAGTCAAATCCCTGAAGCCGATTGGAAGAGGGATAGATATGAAGAACTCACCCTCCTGGATGAACGTAGGCTTCGTGCCTTACATAATGTCCAAACATATCAAGCACGTATCAAACGAGCTTTTAACAAAAGGGTTAGGCCAAGAAACATCAAAGAAGGAGATTTAGTTCTCAAATCGGTCAGAGCTCTTTTACCTGTCGACCCAAGGGGAAAATTCAAACCTAACTGGGCCGGACCATATCTAGTTAAATCCATACTCCCAGGGGGTGCGGTTAGAATCACGGACCTAGATGGGAATGAGTTTTCAAACCCCACAAATCTCGACCAACTGAAACGATACTATGCCTAGGATAGAACAAAAACGCGCCTCGCGTAAACCTACGTGTCGCTCTTGCGGCACTAAATAAACGGCCCCTGGCCCATCTGAATGTCACTGTGCTCTTGCATCTTGGCAAACTTGTCATCCTCATATCATCAAACAAACTAAATTCGCACCTCCCGAGTAAGCAAAAGCTCATGCTTATTTTCTATGTTCATTACAAGCTCTTGCTTCGAACAATTATTCTTTTACATTTACTCGAACTACGCGCAAGGGTTTGATTTCGCTTTTTTAAGTGAATACGTAGGCAATCCTTCACGGGATTCAACCCACCATTTTATTTAAAGTGTAAATAGAAAGACATTTGCATTGCATTTGAAATTCGACAAGGATAATTAAAGAAAATACCAATGGTTTCATAACCATTTAACCTTTTTATTTCATTCAATTTCTAATAAAATAGTACGACAAATAATAGAAAATAGACTAGGCTAGGATTCTAAAAATCCCTCCTTTTATTACAACAATAATAATAATAATCAAATAATAAATAAGACTTGGGCTATTCCTCCATCTTCCCCTTGCCCTTGTCGTTCTTGTCATATTTCTTGTCACGACCTCGAGCCGGGCGCTCTTGCACCACTTCAGACCTAATCACCAACGGTCTTTCTCGAGGCCTGACCCTTCCGTTCTTGCCAAACACCATCTCTGCGACAGGAGTAGTCTTCGATTTCTTCGAAGGATGAATGACTTGAAAGCCGGCTTCTTCTTCTCCTTCAGTTAGATGCTTCTCCTTCTCTTTCTCTCCTTCGCGCACTTTGTAGTCAACGGGCTCACGCTTCCTCAGTCTTTCGCGCTCTTCCGAAGTTGCAGCCTTTCTCCACCTCAGATAGGAATCCGACACCCACAAAGCATTGGCGGAGAAGCTCAAGAACCACATGTTTCTTTGGGCCCACTTCATAGCCCACTCTCTTCGGCTCTCGGTAGTCAATGCCATGGCAGTCTGCGGGACGGTGTCAAGCCTAGGAATCATCTGCTTCAACCCGACTTGCCTCATCAACCTCTCAGGAAAGATGCACACCATAAACTCCAATCCAGGAATGCGCACGGACCTAGTAGGATCCAAAGAAGACACTCCAGTGACAGACTTGAGGTGCCACCACGGTACAACCCACCTGATCAAAGGGCCATCATCAGTCTTCAGCTTGTTCTTCCAATAGTCACAGACCCGGGTGAAGTCCACCATATACAACCTTGTCCTCATCGAAATCATACGGGCATGATAGGAAAGTGCATGAACAGGGGGCTCGAGCAATCGGAGCCGTTCCATAAGCCAAACCTACCAAGACAGGTATTAGACATCAAAAAAAAGAAAAAAAAAAAAAGAAAAAAAAAAAAAAAAAAAAAAAAAAAAAAAAAAAAAAAAAAAAAAAAAAAAAAAAAAAAAAAACGAAAAAACAAAAAAAAAAGGGTGTCTTTTACCTGTAAGATGACGGGACTCCCCAAGAATGGAAGATCGCGATTGGATTTCCTGTTATCCAGGCCCAAGATAATCTCCCCTAAGCATAGACAAGCTGGGCTCCTGCGCAGCTCCATTTGCTCAACGAGGCCCAATAGGCGGGGATCACCTCTCAAATCTTCATCAACATGTCCCTGAAAGACGTAAACATGAAGCAAACAGAAGCCAAATGCTCTCCTTCTAGCAACATAAGAGACAGTAGGGTCGGCCCTGTTGATGAATCGATCTATAAAATCCAACATCCGCACGCCTTTCGAGGTAACAAGACGATCTACCTCGAGTCTAGTAAGTCCAAGCAAATCTCTAAACTTGCTCTTATACCCTTGAGCAGTAGAAGGGATGGCAGGTAAATGTTCGGGGTCCCACCCGCCAATAGCAGCAATTTCCTCTGGAAAAGGACAAATATCACCTCCTGGGAACGCAAAAACATGGTAATTTGGATCCCAATAATCAAGGCAAGCATCCAAGAACGGTTTTACTACCTTAATGAGTTTCAAACTCAACAAAGACCCAAGGTTATAAGCACCCATGTCATGCTTCTCAATGTTCGAAAACTCATTAGTCCATTCCTTCAATCGAATCTCTAAGGTATTCATGATGGTAATTTTCTCTTGAAAATTTATTGGGAGTTTTTATGTGTGAATCGACGAAGAAGAGACGGAAGAGTTATATGATTTAAAGCTTCATCGACGCTTCTATTTATACTAATTGCTGTTTCCAAAAATCCGTCAGGAACCGACTGCTTGGGAACAGGCGCGGCACCTGCTGCGCCTCTTCAAAGGGACGCAGCTCATGCTGCGCCTCTTCCCCAGATTCACTTCTGTGATTTCCGTGTTTGGATCTTTCCTAAATTCTATAACGCATAATTTCCTATTCCTACGGGATTTTATTTTGGTAAATCCGGAAAATTTACCATGCTTCAGGTTTCTAAATTCGCGGGCACGCATTTCGAGGCGACATCGACACTTCCGCCATTACAGCACACTTTAAATCATCTTTTTTTAAATTTCATTTTCATTTTAATAAAATTTCAAATTTCAATATTTCTAACTTATAGATTTCTCTTTTTTCTTTTTTTTAGGGGGTAACCCTCCCTACTGTCCGGTCATTTCCGACATTTTTTTGTTTTTTGCATTTTCGCGTCCTTTTCGAGTCTCATTTTGCACTAATTAGAGGCCTTATGTGTATATAAAATGTATGTGTTGCGTGATTTTTTCTATGTAAATTTCGGCAGCACGACGGCGCAAACCGTTGTCTACCAAACTTGTTCAAGAACTAACCTGCAGATACAAGCAACACAACCCAGCAGCAAAGGCACTCAGGCCGCCATATATGCAACAAAAAGCAAATGTACAAGCAAACTGGGGGCTTGCGCCCCGAACAAGGTACAAATGCACAAGCAAACTGGGGACTCCGCCCCAAACAAGTCGAAAAGTCCAGGCAAACTGGGGGCTTGCGCCCCAAAACAAGTCCAAAATGTTTCAAAATCAAATGTACAAATCTACAAAGCTACGCCAGGCTACTGCTGGGCACCCTCCAACTCAGCAACCCTCGCCGTGAGAGCGGCAATCTCGGCATCCCGAAACTCGAGCTCCCTCAACAAGCGAGCCGTCTCCTCCCGGGACTGGGCTAACTCTCGCTCCAGCTCACGATCGGCCTGAGAACAGCAGCAAATTGGCTCATGTCAATCAATTCATCCAAAAATCAAAATAAAATAAAAAAAAATCAATCAAAAGAGATCAAATAGGGTTCATACCTGACGACCTCGACCACCGACGAGTGCCTCGATGGCGGTGGCTCGTAGCCGGTTGGCCACTCTCCATAGTGCCACGAACCGAGATGGCGCGACCTGCATTTCAAAGAAATTCTTAGCAAATTGAACAAGTTTAATCAAATGTGTTCTTACACAAGAAATAAGCTAGAGGCTCACCCTCCGGATCAGATGCTGCCAGTCGTCTAGGCCAGCATCCGTCACCGCTACGTCAAAGTCACGCAACTCGGAGATCGTCGTCCTCCCGGTCGCGTCGGTGTACTCGAGAGTCTCGGGATACACTGGGGGCTCGATGCCCGCCGCCTCAACCTCCTGCAAAGACAAACGACTCTCATTAAGCGGTGATCTTTCATCGAAATTCCCAAAGTCAATCAAAGAAAACAAAGGATACCCACCACTACTGGCCAATACGCCAACCTCCCGTAAAGGAACGCCGAGTAGTCCTCGCCAGGCAGAAGAAGGTCGTCACCACTGGCACCGGCCAAGTCTGCCTCCCTCTCAACCTCAGAAGGCTCCCTGAACATCGTCCTCGGAGGATCGATGGGAACCGTCAACGCGCCCCGAAAGCACTGACGAGCTAACCGCTCGCCTAAGTACCACACCGGACCCATCGACGTCCACAACAACAGCCGACTCGGGCTCCTAGGTCGTAGGACCTCAGCAACAAAAGGAGGTGCCTCAGCATACTCCGCCCAAGGTCTGGGCACCCACTGCGACAAGATAAAGACAGAGATCATTCCTATGATCAGATGAAGGGAAAGAAGTATAAATGCATACAAACGGGATACTCACGCTGCTCAGCTGAAGGGCGTTCACGTCCCGCCGGTAGATGTTGTGAGAAGAACGCTTGCTCTTCGTCCGGCACATGACCCAATCCCTCACCACGGGATAGGCCCTCTCCAACGGCTCCGTCCTCTTGGGCGCGAGGCTCGGGAAGTAAGAGTACACCCACGCCTGTAAAACGAAATAGTCAATGACGATCTTTCGATCTTTGATAAAAAAGGGAATTTACTTTGGTCCAAAGGAAGGTTCATACCTCCAACAATAGCCCAGGTCCGACAGCGCCAGGAGAAGTCCCCTTCTCCATCAACTCCGGACGAACCATGGCCCTCATGAAGCGGATGAGGACCGCAAAACCAGCAGTGACCCAGTCCCAACGCCCTAGGGAACTCAGGTCAGAAAGAAAGGGAAGAAGCTTCGTCGATAGCCTCTCACCCTTGTCTCCGAGGTAGATCGAAGACAAGAACCACCAGAGCCACAGACGAGCCCTCTGCTCAGCTGTACAAGGAGGAGGAACCGTCTCCCTCCCATCGATCACCACCGATGCCGGGGTCTTCCCCGCGAAGTAATCTCGAACATAGGTACTGGGTACCAAACCCGGCACCGCAACAGCCTTCGGCGACAGGTTCCAGCCGATCAACCTCCTCGCCTCGGCCGAATCCGCCCTCATGCCAGTTTCCGGCCACACCATCTCCTCAGTCCCACACGGCAGACCAGAAATCATGCCGTAATCCTCCAAAGTGACTCCCACCTCACCGAAAGGCAGGTGAAACGTGGAAGTCGTATCCCAAAATCGATCCAAGAAAGCGCGGACCAGGCTAAGGTTGGCCCGCAACTTCCTCTTCACGATATCTCTCCAGACCTGAACCAGAGGACCGAGCGCTCCGCGCTCAATCATGGCCCTCTCCTCCGCCGACAGCCGCTCGTAATGCTCCATCGCCGTCGTGTACCCCGAGAACGACCGGATGTTCCCGGCCTCCTATTATGATTTGAAATAAAGCTATCTTTAGTTTTGAAATAAATTTAAAAGGAATTTAAATGAAAGAGGATAGGTAATGAGTTAGGGAATTCCTATTTACCAAGCTCTTCACCGTCCTGTAGGACAAGTGACCCTCTGCAGCCCACACAAGGTGCCTACTCTCCCAGGTCTCAGCCCACGCGGGAGCTCCTCTCAGCTGACGACCCCCTCGTCCGAGGTGGGCCCGTCGCGGAATCTCCTCCTCATCAGCAGCCTCCTCCTCAGGAACCTCGTCTGCAGCAGCCATCACCGCAGCGGTAAAAGCCTGCTCCAAAGCCTCCTCAACCACACTGGCGTCTACCTCCATGGGAGTCCTCCCGGAAGTGGAAGCATCATCACCTACAACATTAAAGCAAGTTTAGGCCGCGTCACGTGACGGCGAGCCTTTGATTTAGTAGTTTTCGAGCCTCCAAAGCCCTGAAAGCTATCCTTTATGGCCATCCTTGGCCATATTTCCACCAAATCAGCCACTCATGTGACAAATTGGGTCAAGTCAAGTCAAAATCAAGGCCTAGTTCCGAGTTCGAGTCGAAAATTCGGCAGCATTTCGCTATAATGGCGGTTATGCCCTAAAAGGTGCCCTGCAAAAGTTGTCACCAACCAAAATTCCGAGATGACAGGAAGTTTACCCGTCATCCAAGGGTCCTAAATATCAAATTTCATCACGAATGGGCAATCCTAAGGCCATTTTCGAAGCAGTTTTCGATCTAGCTGTGAAACCGTCTCAAAATTCGCTCAAGGGCTCGAAACTCGATGAAAATTCGAAGTAAATGCATGGTTATGTTCCTAACATTGCCTACTACTCATTTCTAGTATCAATTTGGCATGACAAATCCATTTGGGGGAAAAGCCCCAAATTTTCGAGTAAAAGGGTCGAAAACCCTAATGTTCGCGGCTCAAAATTCGACAAATACGGAAGATTAATGCAAGATTAAAGCACATACCTCGATTAGTCATATTTCAAGCAAGCTTTTGAATCCAACCTTGACGGAAATGGTGAAGATTTGAGAGAGAAATTGAAGGATTTGTGTTTCGAAATAATGAATTAAAACCCTTCTGATTTCGCGTTTTTACGCAAGAATTGCCGAATTGGGGAAAGGACGCAGCAGGCGCTGCGCCTCTTCCAAGAGACGCAGCTCTTGCTGCGCCTCTTCCTTTTGTTCCCTCCTTATGAATTTTCAAAAATTCGTTATGAGTTCGTTATTCGTGGGCCCATCTTTGGTGCGCCTCTTCCTCGACGACATTTTTATCATTTCGGTCCGTTTCGACGATTTCTTCGTTCCGGCCCGCATCTTATCCAGCGCGATAATATTTTGCAGTATCGTCCAAATTCATTTTATCCCTCACAGCAGTATTTTGCAGTATTGCTCTTTTTGTCCCAGCGCAGTAGTATTTTGCAGTACCGCTCACTCAAGACCTTCTCTTTCGACGATCAAGATGTTCCTGGTCGTCGATATATTCCCCAACGAGAGTTTGTTTGAGACCGACGCAAGCAGATTCGACTTCAAGTTTTGCCTGAGTTCGCTTGAGACCAACGCAAGCGGATTCCCACAGCAGTTTCTACCGACGTCCTGCTGCTTTCAATGTTTCTTGTTTCCCCGCGGAGTTCGACAGGGTGTCGTTCTCCGGAAGTTCCTATACCCAAACCTTAGTTACCCTTAGGTCGAAACTTATATTTGGCCTCCTTCCTGACAATGCTTTCCTTTAGGGTCCCACACCCTAGCACCCATCCTTATATATCTTTTAGGTCTTACCCTTAGCTCCTATGCACCTCCGAAAGCATCTCGAGAAGAAGTCTCAGGTATGGTCTCTTCTTATGGCTGGCGAGCCTCCTTACGTAGTCTAATGGACTTTAAACGACCCTCCCCGATAGTCGACAGACTCTAAAATGTTCCCGACGACAGGTCCTTGGCTCAGACCCCTTGAGCCGCCTCGCGTCGCCATAGTCGTCAGGTTGTAATCTTCGATTGACCTGATGGCTATACTTTGACTTTCGCCTTGTCCAAGCCTCAGTCAAAGTGGGGGCTCTGTAGACACCTCGTTTCTGCACCCCTCGCAAACCACCCGGTGATGATTGGGCCGCATGTTTGGTTCGCGGAACGATTAGTGACAGTTCGTAAGATTATCGTCAAGTGATTGCTCAAATATTAATGTCAACCTCTTAGTTGTCATCTACGTCCCGATACGGTCGTTTTGGCAGTAATTAGAGTACATTCGGAGTCCGGGTCAAAAACCGTCTCCATTTTCTGATAACTGTTAAATCCCGAGTCAGAATGTTCTGGAATGTTCCGGATATTTCTATTCCATATTTATCAAATTTTATCTTTTGGCAAACAATATCCCGTAATATTCAAAAGATAATCGAATTAAATCCATCCTACCATAACTTAAACACGGAAATCTTTCTTAAACGGGGAGGAAACCTCTCGGGAACAGACGCAACCCAGTCTTTGCGCCTCTTCCAAGAGACGCGATGGGCTGCTGCGCCTCTTCCCAGGCCCTTCTTTGCATGATTTACGTATCTTTTTTATATCTTTCCGAGATTCACTTCCAAAGAGTCTCCGAAACCCTATTCCGTCGTGTGATTAGTATAAATAGGAGCTTTCGTTCCTCATATTTCTCACGCGAGTGTCAGCCCTTCTCTTCTCCCTTTGCATTCTAGACTTTGTTCTTACTAATTGGCGCCTACGTGCTTGAACATTCGACCACGTAAGCTCGGATCTTTCCGGGTACCAGCCTTTCCGTTGCATGACCGACCAATTTGACCACTACACTCAATCAATCTAATTAATCAATCTTGTTAAATCGTTTTCCTCTTTCGAGGGCACTCTTTCCTTGCATTCGCGTCGAGCATTCACTAATCGATCTTCTTAGTTCTTCTCGTTCCGTCAACATGTAAGTCTGAGGGTGTTAATCTCTCTTTATTATTGTATTTTACTTTTCGTATCATCAATTGTAAGGTTTATGTCGAAAGCATCTTTAAAACCGATTTCTAAAACCGTCTTTAAAACCTTTTTTGCTAATTTCCAGTAGACAGACGTCGAGAAAAGACGCAGCAACTGCTGCGCCTCTTCGAAGAAGCGCAGCACCTGCTGCGCCTCTTCGTGAGGCTGCCGCAGTTCCTGCTTCTTTTCTTCTTCCTCGTCCTCTGTAAATTCGTCTTTTGTTTTGTTTGTTTTCTTTTGTTTGTTCTTTAATTCGTTCGTATAATTCTTCATCATTAATAATTCACATATATATTGTATATTATTCATTCATCATTAACATGTTTAATTCATCATTGTTCCAACTTAAATCCTAAATAATCAATATTTACGGGTTTTCGCCATTAATATTCAAACCCGGATTTTAGAAGTTCAATCTGTTTATATTGGGTTTCTGAGATTCGTCATTGATATATTTGCATCCACATTCATATGTTCGTCGTCTTATTCGTCGTGTTTAATCTAATTAATTCGGTTTGTTAGTTTAATTAATCGTTCATTAACATCGACCCTTCACATAATTAATCCGTCTTTATTCCGTCTCATTCATGTTTCACTGCTTTTACGACCTATTCATATGTTAAGTAACCTGTTAAATCACTTCTATCCGAGTCAATTGTCGTAATCAATCCTTAAAATTTACCAATTAACATTAACGGTTTGCAGTTCCGGCTTCACAGCCAGAACTCACCCTTGGAACAGACGCAGCAACTGCTGCGCCTCTTCCAAAGGGCGCAGTGTCTGCTGCGCCTGTTCCAGGGTGATTTCTGTCTCTGAACTCCTTTTCTGCCTTGACCCTAGTCTAATTAGCTTACGTATTAATCAACTAATATCGTATTATCACCTTCTGGCTTATTCGTATTTCTTTGTTTTATTCCTTTATTTCTTTTTCTCAAGTTGTCCGTTTTAAAGGTATTTTCGACATAAATCGCCTATCCATTGTAATTAATGTATTTTCCTTTGTTGCAATTTATAATTATTGTATCGCTTTTATTATTTGTATGTTTCCACATGTAAATGAGCACTAAATCCTACTTTGACATTAATTGTATGATAAACTAATTGTTCACCGACTTAGTTTAATTCTTCACATGTTAGGATCAATTTATTGGATGTTGCATTGCATGCATATAGCCGACGATATATCGAGTATAAATAACTTCCCTAATCATTAGTAGAGGCCGCTATCGAGGCGGGCGGGATTAGGTGTTCGATCAAAAGAGCTTCCTAATACGTACCCTCACCCCTTACTCCAGATCTCCGTGAGCACCCGTGTTCATTGGCATCCACGAGAGTCATTCTAGACATAGAATGCTAAGGGTAACGATTGCTTAGTGTTCATGTCACTACTTTATGTCTTGACATGACATGAGGTATTCGAACGGTTCCAATTTCCCATAAAAATTGGTGGCGACTCCTTACAAAATGCAAACGCTTGTTTTTTCCGAGCTCCCCTCGTCCCAAGCGCCCCCGTGGGCGGCCCGCTGTCCACAGAGAGGCCGAAAGGAAGAGTCAAGCAAAGTCATCATTCAACAAAGCTTACGTGGTCATAACACTGCTCCGAATTACACCCGGAACAATTGGGGCCGTCTGTGGGGACTAGATACTAAAAGCTAGTTAAATCCCTTAAAAAAAAAACACAAACCAAAACCCACCCAAAAAGCTAAGAAGATGTCAAAACAGCCAGAAGTAATTGTGAGTGACGAAACCGAATTCTACCAGGATGATACAGTCCCTAATTCGGGGATCGGCCAGTCCCCCACCGGCCGAGTAATTCAACCGGCGTACGGGATGCCGATACTATCAGAAACACCGCTGCCTGCCGGCCAAGTCACTGTCATGGGACATGTGGTCGATGCAGCCAAACTGAAGCTATTCCTGGACCTGATGGGTAGTACGCCGCTAACCCCCGTCGCAACGAGTTCTTACATAAAGAAACGACCCAAAGGTGACCAGGGTCCCTAAGGTGACTCCGAACAACCTGTCCGGAGCAATGCAAGAGGTTGGGCGTACAAAAACGCCAGCGGTGCCCGTGTTGTCAGTGGCAGACCAAAGTCCTTCCCACACTCGCGGAAGGACAGCGTCGCCGCGGCGACAACGAGGTCACCCCCGAAGAAGTGAAGAAAGAAGCCCGACTTTCCAAAGTCGGACAACAAGAAGCCCTTCCCGCCACGGGGAGAGAAGCCGGACTAGGGCTGCGAGGAGCCGATCGCCGCGTGTCATTCGGCACGTGGTCAGACAGCCCCTCAATGCCTTTGTCCTCGAAGTCCCGGTGCCAACTAAGCTGAAGCTGCCCGCCATATCATACAAAGGGGATAGCGACCCCACCGACCATGCCGAGGCTTTCGAGTCGTACATGTCGGTGTGGGAGCAACCCGATGAGGTGTGGTGCCGAGTCTTCCCAACGACCCTCCATGGCATGGCTCAGAGTTGGTACAAGGGGCTACCCAATGGCTCGGTATACTGCTATGCCGACCTGAGAGATAACTTCATAGCCCAGTACTCTTGCAACAAGCGAAGGGCCGTGGAGACCTCAGATCTCCTGACTATCCGACAGGGGGAGGACGAGTCCCTCCGGAGCTACGTCAAGAGATTTGACACTAAAGTTCAGCAGATCCGAGAGCTGAACACAAAACTGGCGGCCTTCGCACTGATGAAAGGCCTGCCGAGAGGCGATTTCAAAAATGAGCTCATCAAGTGTGAAGACCTCAACCTGGACTCCGCCAGAAAGATGGCCGACCGAGCCATAAAGGTGGAAGACTATCACAAGACCTAGGTAAGCCACAGCGAAGCTGGGCACCCAGAGAGGAGCAGCCGCCGGGATAACAGAGACAATAATAGGTCACGGCCTGAGAAATTTAATGGAAAACAGAACTCGGCGGGCGCCGGGGGGAGTTCGGGACCATACACCCCGAAGCGGTACAGCAGTCTCACCCCCCCCTGGTTAAATCACCGGCCGAGGTCTTCGCCCTGAGCAAGAATGAAGGGCAGAAGTGGGCAAGACCCCCCAAGACGAAGGGGGAAGGCGACGCAAGCCAATTTTGCGATTACCACGGCCAGCCCGACCATAAGACCGACAACTGTCGGCATTTGAAGAACGCCATCGAGGAGCTTATCCGAAAGGGGGCCCTCAGCAAGTACGTAGCTGGGGCCCCGAAAACGAGCTCCGATGGGGCGAACAAGAAATCAGTATTCCAGAGGATGGGAGTGATCCAGGTGGTTATCGGAGGAAACGAGAACGGAGGGTCAGCTAATGGGCACAAACGACACCTAAATGAGCTTTACCAAGCCATCAACTTTGTGCCCACCACAGCGATCCCCGCTTCCACCGTCCCCGATATAACCATCGGAAGGAAAGACTACGAAGGAGTCGTAGCCCCGCACAGCGATCCGCTGGTGGTCCACCTGGACATAGCCAACCACTTGGTTAAGAGGTGCCTAATTGATACAGGCGCCTACACGAACATCATGTTCAGGGAATGCTTCCTAAATCTCAGTCTGAAGATTGAGGACCTGAGCCCCTGCACCAACCCACTATACAGCTTCTCCGGGGCCGGCCTGGTACCCCTGGGGTCAATCAGACTGCCGGTGATGTTCGGCCAAGCCGATGCGGCTAAAAATGTTTGGTCCGAGTTCGTGGTTATTGATGGTTCGTCCGCCTACAATATTCTGATAGGCCGGGTTACTTTGAGCGAGGCCGATGCTGTAATGTCCATCCGGGCCCTGACATTGATCTATGTCTCGGACCGGGGGGAGGCACAAAAGCTCGTCTCAAAGGACGAGAGAGACGAGATCGTCAATGTCCAAATATCTGCCAGAGGGTGTAACATGCAATCCCTCAAAGTGGCGAAGAAATCAGAAAAAGGGAAGAGCCCATCCTTACGACAGGAGGGTGATCCGATGAGCACCAACACCGTCGGCATGGTCGAAGGAGCCGAGACCGAGCAAGTAGAAATTGACCCAGGACGCACCGTAACTGTCGGTGTCGGTCTGGAGCCAAAGTTCAAGAGCCGATCTCCTAGACCTGCTGAGGAAGAACAAAGACGTCTTCGCGTACTCAGCTGCCGAGATGCCAGGCGTGAGCCGAGAGGTCATCGTTCACAAGCTGAACGTGCTCTCCAACGCTCGCCCTGTCAAACAGAAGATGAGGAACTCCTCGGCCGAGAAAGATGAGGCCATCAAGGCCGAGGTAGATAAACTATTAGAGGCAGGCTTTATCATGCCTTGTACTTACCCTGAGTGGCTAGCAAATGTTGTAATGGTGAAGAAGTCATCAGGGGAGTGGAGGATGTGTGTTGATTTTACAAATCTTAATAAAGCATGTCCCAAAGATTGCTATCCCTTGCCTCGAATAGATAGTTTAATAGACGCAACGGCAAGCTACACTATGCTGAGCCTGCTCGACGCCTTCTCAGGGTACCATCAGGTATTCATGGCCGAAGAAGACATGCCTAAGTGCGCATTCATCACCATACACGGCACATACATGTATAATATAAAATGACGCCGTTCGGTTTGAAAAACGCTGGCGCAACTTACACTAGGCTGGTGGACAAAGTTGTTCCAGGATCAAAAAGGGCGAAACATCGATACTTACGTCGACGATGCTATTGTAAAAAGCAAGTCTGACAGCGAGCACTTGGCCGACATGACCGAAACATTGTGTTCACTTAGAAAATACAAGATGAAACTTAACCCAATGAAATGCCACTTCGGTGTTCGGGCAGGTAAGTTCCTCGGCGTGCTTGTCAGCGCCAGGGGAATTGATGCCAATCCAGAGAAAGTCCAAGCAATACTGGACCTACCAGAGCCGAGGAATCGAAAAGAGGTTATGATGTTGACCGGGAAGATGGCGGCTCTCGCCCGTTTCATCTCTCGGTCAGCCGACAAGAGCACCCTATTCTTCAAAGTGTTGAAGGGGAATAAAGACTTCAGCTGGGGGGAGGAACAGAGCACAACTTTCAGGCAACTGAAAGCTCATCTTCAAACTCTCCCGACCCTGTCCAGGCCGATGCTGGGGGAGACGCTATATCTATACATAGCAGTTACCTCGGCCACGGTCGGTCGTAATCATCGAGAAGAAGACAAGCAGCAACACCCAATCTACTTTGTCAGCCATACACTGCTGGCCGCCGAAAGAAATTACCCACTGATCGAAAAAGCAGCCTTTGCTGTCATCGTTGCCGCAAGGAAACTAAAACCTTACTTCGACGCACATCCCGTGACGGTCCTGACTGACCAACCATTGGAGAAAGCATTGGAAAAATTCGAAAAATACGGCAGGCTCATCAAATGGGCAGTAGAGCTATCCGGCTTCGGCATTCAATACAAGCCGAGTCCCTCGATAAAAGGGCAGGCACTTGCAGACTTCCTGGCCGAGTGCACATATAAAGAAGAACCAAATCCCGGTGTGTGGGAAGTATACACCGACGGGTCCTCCACGACGAACATCTCAGGAGCCGGCATCCTTATCATCAGCCCAAACGGGGACGAGTTTGAGTATGCCTTGAAGTTTACCTTCTCGGCCTCAAACAACGAATCCGAATACGAGGCGGTGATAATTGGAGTCGAGCTAGCTAGAGCTGCCGGAGCGGAACACATTGTGTTGAAGACAGACTCACTATTGGTGACTAACCAAATCAGAGGAGAGTATGAGGCTCGAGACGATGGGATGGTAAGATACCTGGAAAGGGTAAAAGCTGACACAGCTAAATTGAAATCCTTCCAAATCCAATGCGTCCCCAGGTCTGAGAACAACCGAGTCGACGCTCTCTCAAAACTTGCCAGTTCAACCATCAAGAATGTCAGCCGAACCGTGCTGGTGGATATCAGGAATGCTAAAAGCATCACTGAGACCGTCGGCATGGTGGGCGACATAGAAGCCGAGACGACGTGGATGACTCCGATAATGAAATACAAACTAACAAAAGAGTTACCGGAGGACCGCAGTCTCTCCCAGAAGATAAGAAGGATCGCCGCAAGGTACTTGGTGTTCGAAGGAGAACTATACAGAAGGTCCTTAATAAGACCACTCTTGAAATGTGTCGGCCCAGCCGACGCGGAGCTAATACTGACAGAGATTCACGAAGGCATCTGTGGACATCACATGGGGGCAAGAACGCTAGCCCACAAAGCTCTCCGAGCCGGCTACTTCTGGCCCACCATGCTTGAGGATTCCAGAACTAAGACCAAGAAGTGTAAGAACTGTCAAATGCATGCTCCGGTGATACATGCTCCTTCCCGAGACCTGCAACCAGTGCTTAGTCCCCTTCCTTTTGCACAGTGGGGGATGGATCTATTAGGGCCATTTCCAACGGCCTCCGGAGGAAGAAAATACCTGATCGTTGCCGTTGACTACTTCACCAAATGGGTCGAAGCTGTCGCGGTACCTGCGAAGACCACGGCGGCCGTAAGAAAGGTGATTTGGGAAAACGTTATAACTCGATTTGGATTGCCCCAAGTCATGGTATTTGACCACGACCGAGAATTTTGGAGTGACATGGTGATGAACTGGCTAGAAGAGCTCGGTATCAAGTTTGCATACTCCTCCGTCTGACACCCTCAGAGCAACGGGCAGGCGGAGGCAGCTAATAAAACAATCCTAAACGGGCTAAAAAAGAAGGTTGAAGATCTAAAGGGAAGGTGGGCTGATGAACTACCCGACGTCCTGTGGTCACTTCGAACCACGGAGAAAGAAGCAACGGGATACAGTCCATTCCACCTAGTCTATGGGTCTGAAGCCGTCCTGCCAATTGAAGCATCAGTGCCGACATTCAGAACGCAAACCTTTGACCCAGCCAAAAACGAGGAAGGCCTGAGAGCCTCCCTAGACCTGGTCGAAGAAAGCCGAGACACGGCACGGCTTAACTTGGCAGTATACCAAAACCGAATGAGAAGAGCATACAACCGTAGGGTCCACAAAAGAGACTTAAGGGTAGGAGATCTAGTCCTAAGAAAGTCAGCCGCAACCAACAAAGGAAACATCCATGGTAAAATGACGGCCAACTGGGAAGGACCATACAAAGTGGTTGAAGAAATGAGGCCGGGTACATACCGGCTGACAGACATGGAGGGTGTTCCTCTAATGAGCCACTGGAACACAGACAACCTAAGGAAATATTTTGTATAACGACGGAGGTGTCCGAGACCGTTGTGGACACCCCAACGCATGATTACACCTTATGAAGAATAATTCAAGTTTTCCATCAAAATACTTGTCCCCTCCATAGTCATGCCAGAATAGACGCCGCGGCCAAAGCCGGGCAGTCACTACCGAAGAACAAAAGCGTATTAAGCACTGTTGAGACGCAAATATGACTGCCCCGGCCAATCCGGGAGTGGCAGAGGAAACGATCAATATGTCTACATATACGGAAAGCAGTCGAAACGTAAACTCAGTTGCCTCGGCCAAAGCCGAGAGTGACGAGGGAAACGCGATCTGCCAACAGCAGCTGTTAACTCGCCACAACGACCAGCATGCTTAGGAACGTATAAGTACGGTTGAGAAACGCAAATCGGACGCCTCGGCCAGACCGAGAGTGAAAGAGGAAGCGATCAACACGTCTACAGATACGAACGCTGTCGAGCCGTTACCCCGATTGCCTCACCGAGAGTGACGGGGACACAATGACCGATACGCTAACATGTTCACAACGGTGGTTGGAATAGCAAATCTGATCGCCTCGGCTAAGACCGGAGGTGGTGGAGGAAGCGGCCAACATGCCAACATGTTAAAAAAACGTTAAGTCCAGTTGAGATACGCATTCTGACTGCCCCGGATAAGCCGAAGGTAAAAACGAAAAGAAAAGAGCGCTCAACTAATAACGTAAGAAGACAACTCAGATGAAAATGAGATAAAGACCTCGGCCAAGCCGGAGGCAAAATAAACAAACTCTTATTGAAATATTTACAGGTAATACAAGAAAGAAGTCGACGGCCGTCCCCATAGGGATAGCCTAAACACTACCTACCAAAGTTCAACAAAAAAAGAGAAAGGTACAGCAAAAGGTTACAGACATAGGAATTGAAAGCGCCAAAAAAGATGGCAGAGAGGAAAGGCTTAATAGTTGGCCCCCGAACAGCTGAAGCTATCCGAAGGGCCGGGTGAATCCGGAGACGACCGCCCGTCTCCCTATGCCTGTTTCTGCTCGCTATCAGCAGCAGCAGTAGCATCATCCTTGATGGGCGACCCAGAAGCCGACTCGGCAGCTCCGGCTGCCTTTGCCCTCTCAGCTTCCTCCATGGCCGCCTTCACCTTTTCAGCATGGGCTACCTTCTCCGCAGCCTCCTCAGCGGCCTTCTTTGCCTCTGCCTCCTCCGCAGCCTTTGCCTCCGCAGCAGCCGCCTTATCATCAAGCAGCTGGTCAAATTTTGGCCACGGGAAGGAGCCTTCGGGAAAGAGCTCTCTGATTACTTCCCTGGTAGCTTCTTCGGCCTGGTCCCGGTACTGGGCACACATGTTAGGGATGACCTCAGTTTGGAGCATCTCAATGTCCTTCTCCCTCTGGGCGAGGATAGCCCTTGTGTTCCTGTGTGTCTGCGACTGAGCCGAATACAGAGACTTCCATTCTTCCCTCTTACCAACCGCGGCGTCATAAGCTCCCTGAAGCTTGTCCCGCTCCTCCCGCAGCTTGGCGGCGTCATCCACGGCAGCCTCAGCCTTGGCTCTCTCGGCTAGGACCGCCTTTTCAGCGTCCTCCCTAAGCTTTTGTTCAGCCACCGCAGCCTCAGCCTTGGCTCTCTCGGTCTCCTTCTTAGCAGCGGCAAGATCGAGCCTAAGCCGTTCAACCGCAGGGGCAGCTCGGGCCATGACCGTTTCTTGCTCCATAATATGAGCGCCGGCTAGTTCATTCCACTTAGCCAGCATCTTGCACAACCTTGTGCCTTCCGCCACAAGCTGAGCAGGGGAAGGCTTCGGGAAGGAGGAGTCGACGACGACATTTTGATTGCCCGTCTGCACTGGCCGCTTCTCAGATCGCCGTTCAGTGAGAGGGACAGCCGGCAGCGGTTGATCTACAAAAAACTCAAACAAAGCATCCATGTCAACATTCATTGACATGTCAGAGAGCCTATCATCGGGAATGCCTAAAGAACCACCTAAATCCGAGCCATGGGTTAGATCCGTACCAGTCTGGACCTTCTTAAATGAAGGGCCGGTTGAGTCCTTCTCTTCCCCTGCCTCGGTGACGGTGGTAGCAGGCATCGGTTCTTTTCTCTTCTTTGAAGGAGGAGGACCCTTCGCAACGGTGACCTCCTCATCGGTAATATCGACGACCACCACCTGCTCCTTCCGGACCACAGGGATTGGAGGCTGAGCGGGAGTTTACGCCGTTGCCGCCACAGACGTTAACTTTGGTTTCCGGCGCGGCACGTTACCAGCAACCTTCGCCTGAGCCGCCGTAACATTCAGTGCCTTCAACTGCTGGTCCATGAGTTCGTTAGGGGCCGGTCTGCGATCACGCGGCTCAGCTTTAGGATACAGCTCAACAATTTTTCTGTCCTCGCCGAGTCCCAACCTCTTGAGGGTATCCGCAGACAGATCCGGGCCAAAACGGTCTGCAAAAGAAACGAAGCAGGAGTTAAGCAAAAGAAATAAATCAAGGTTCAAAAACAGAAACATAAAAAGCAAAAATGGGCCTCACACCGACCCCACTCACCCTGTTCGAGGGCCGGTATGAGGCCGACGCGGCAGAGCAGCTCATCCTGAAGAATGATCTGCGTCGGGGGCATCCATCCCTTCGGCGTCCCATCCTTCTCAGCCTCAAACAGCTTCATTGCCCGTTTTTCGTCCTCATTAAGATGGACCCTGATGGCATCCATCTTAAGCTTACTCCGGGAGACATATTTCTCACGCTCCCCTCGATTCTCACACCGCAAGTTGACACGGTGCTGAAAGGACCGGGGCAGTGGATAATCTTCCAGAACCTCAACGTATACCCACCGCCCCTTCCAGTCCTTGCAAGAAGTAAGCTTAGAGACGGTGATATAACCCGGCTCAGTCTGTATGCTGTACCACCCCGAGACGGCTTGGGTAGTCTGTTTAAGATGGTGGAGCCGGCGGAAGAGGTTCACCGTTGGGGCCTCCCCTTTGAAAAGACACAACCATACAAAACCAACAATCGTCCTGATGGCCAACGGATGCAGTTGGGCCACGGCGACATTCATGGCTTTAATTATGGCCATAACGTATTCATTCAGAGGAAACCGGAGCCCATACTCCAGGTGTCTGATGTATACGCCGATACAGCCCTTGGGAGGGCAACAGACCGCCTGAGCTTCCCCAGGAATAACAATTTTATACTCCCTGCCAAAGGAGTAATGGGTTCAAAAAGCTCAGAACCGGAGCAGCTAGCGAACTTATTTGTCCAGGCACGATTAGGACCTATCGAGCAGGCATCACCGTGATGCAAAACAAGCGGCCTCTCTACGGCAGAAGGGGTCGCCTCATCATCAGTACCCTCAGAATGGGTCCCTTCATCATCATCATCCTCAAAACTCTCCAAAAATTTTGGATCAACTTCAGGAGAGGGAGACCTGGGGCCCCCAAACCCTATCGGGGTGACGGCCAGCGCCTCCTCTTCATCAGGACGCGACGGGGAGCCCCCCGGCGCAGAAGTACTAGGTCCAGCTTCAGCAGAAGACATGTCAACAAATACTTAACAATTAAAAGTTGGAAAATTTGTTTAATTACCTTGGAAAACTGTTACGCCGAGTAACGCTTTGAAGACTAGAGAGAAGTTTCTTCGAAGAAAGCTAGAGAGAAGAAATTTTTTTGAGAAGATGAATTTTTGGTGGCCAAAATCAGGGGCTAACTGCCCTATTTATAGAGCAAAGCCCATGAAACGGACCAATCAGGGCAAAGCCCATGAAGCGTCAACCAATCAATGCCGAGCCACGTGTCAGACATGCAGCCACGGAATGTCAATCGACATACAGTTACAAATCTTCTTTGACACGCTCCTTGACAGAATGCCAATCGACGTATCTTCTTCAACACGCTCCTTGGTATCTACTTGCCAAACGGCCCGCTGTTCAACCAAACTTGGCAGCACCGGCCGGGGGCAATCAAAAGCTCCGGCACTCCCAACCTCGGTCTCAGCCAGCGCCATTTTCTTTTCCACATCTGATGTCCGTTATAATCCATGTGGAGGGGGGATATGATACGGCCTAAGCAGAACCAAGCCGAGGAAGAAGAAGCCGGGGAAGAAATTCAAACTTGCGCAGAATACGCTCAACACTCATCGAAGGTCCATACCACGGCATAGACTACGCTGGGGGCAAATTGATGGGGCATATTCTGCACCCGCTGACCGAGTCAACATATTGAGCAAGGTTAAAGCCAAAAGACAACAAGTCAACATATTAGACAGCCTAACCGATGCAGCCTGTCGGCCTGTCACTTGGGTCTCGGCTAGGACAACTAGCCAACCGGGATACATATCCGCGTACTCATATCCAAGACCCCTCGGTCGGCCTGCCATGGGTCCCTCGGCCGAGGGTAGAACAGTCTTTCCACCTGCTAGCCACTTGGCCACTACGTGACAAAAGGTGAAAGTCTATAAATACTCCACTTCTCTCATTGAGAAAAGGATCCAAAAAGATAACCTAAACCTCTCATAATCTGGTATAAACTCCCTTATCTCTCTACAATATACTTTGCCAAGTAACACACAACTTAACCCCTTTAAGTTTACTGACTTGAGCGTCGGAGTGAGTACGCTCGGTGCCAAGCCGAGCCCTCAGTTTGTTCATTGTTTCAGGAGAGGCCGAAAGGAAGAGTCAAGCAAAGTCATCATTCAACAAAGCTTACGTGGTCATAACACTGCTCCGAATTACACCCGGAACAATTTTATTAATAATATTTTTCTTAAAAGGTTTTTTTTTTCAAGTAGGGGTACAATGACCAATAACGTTAGAGATACCGTGTCTTATTTTTCCATCTACTTTTTTAAAAAATAAATAATCTACAAAGGGAAGTCTTAGGGTGACACGTTATTTTGAGTGTCTTTGTCAATTGTTTATCTTTTTATTTTATAACTGACTTTGATGGATAATGGATCTCTCACACTCAATTTGGTCTATTTGTCATCTCATAATTAGTCATTTTTTCTTTATTTTCTTAATCTCTGTGCAAACCAAAGATAAACAAATAATGAGGGGAAGGGAGAAAGTAATTATTTTATCTTTTAAATTGGTTTTTGCATTATCTTGGGAATATAATGGCATCTGAAAAAATGGAAAAAAGGTGTGTTGTGCATTAAACTCGAATTAAAAGGGCCACCCGAGGGAAAAATTAAGAAGGGTACCATGATAAATGAGAGGGATGATAAGATAAAAATGGATTAGTAAGTCTCTTGTCAAACAGAATTGTGATAAAAGTCATAAAACATTGTAAAACTATTAACAAGGTACTGTGATACCTTTATTAGTCAATCATGCATGGTAGTTAGTCGGGGTATGAATAATTAAATAAACTGACGGTTTTACAATAAACTTTTTGTACAACCGATATATAAGTATTATTGAAAATGGATTATACATGGTTAAGTCGTGCGATAATGATTGTTATATTAAGGAATGATTAATAGAGTTAATTACGAAATGTGATGATTAGATTTATAATAATAAACATAAAAATATAAAATGAAGCATGATAATGAAGACCTAAAGAGGGTAGGGCAACATTGGTGTGTCATTGGTAAAAAAAAAAATGGACCCTTCTTCTCTCCATTGGTGTGAAAAATGTAATAAAATGGTTTCCGTGTACAATCCTGTCCATATCCAACTCTCGGAAGATGACTTTCTCCCTCCCCATCTAGCTCTTCGTTACGCTCCTGATGATAACGAGAAGGCTGGCCGGTCCGTTGCAGTGGCGAGTCCATGATTTTGATTTCGGTGTAGCAAAATATATACTGAAGGCAAAATGTATAGATAATTAGCGTGAAAGTAGTAAATTTTGGGGTAGCAAATCACAAAATTCTAACCGAATTTTTCGCCTTTGGTGTAGCGGCTGCGACACCGAAGCCCTTAGTGGCCTCGCCCCTGGTCCGTTGGCTGGTCAGCTGTGTTAGATAGGATTGAGGGGAAGACTGAGGTAGAGATCAAGAACATCCATCCATGCCCCATTTGTAATAGGAATAACCGAATAATTATAATAGTTGGGCCTCAACCATCGTCTTAAGATTTTGGTTGAAATGGTTCATCTATCATGGTATGTAAATTGTTCGTATGGTTTGGTTCCTTGAAGTTCAATGTTGGGGAGGTAAAACTATCCGTCTATATTTATTGTGAATGCATGCATGCATGCATGCATTTGTTTTTGACTTTTTTTAATCTAAAATACTCGTGTTTACGGACTACACAATTATAAGGATTCGAAGTTTGATAAAATTTTGAAATAAGGATTAGAACTTTGTTTTGCAAGTTTTAACGACCTAGCTCGTTATTCTTTTTGGACAAAAATGCACTTCAAGCTAATGGTATTTTAGATAAAATTATTTGCATAAGAAAAAAAAATTATTTAAAGATCAGTTAAACTTTGGGGTGTTATTTCATTATTTTTCCGCTCCATCCATTTGTTTTATTTTGTATGTTACTTCCTTGCAACGAAATTATCTTAGACATTAGAATACAACATGAATTTATTATAAGTAAAATAATATACCATGATAATAGTATACAACAAAAATCCCTTATTTTTATTTAGTTTGCATATCTTTCATAAAAATGCAAATAAATTGAAAGATTATTTTGCTCACAATTTATTGTTTGTCCATATGAAAATTCAAAATTATTTCTTAATTCTATTACACTTAAAACATACAACATGCAAAATTTATTTTTCAAATTAAAATAATGAATTGTAAAAATGTTTATATATACCTACACTTTTCTTTTTGAAATTGTGATAAAAAAAATTTAGATGCTATATATTTTGTAAATATTAGATGTATTATGTATACTAAATTACAAATCAAATACATGATATATATTTTTCTTATAATTTTGTTAGTATTCACATCTGCAATGATAATAATATTGAAAGAGAGTTTAATTACCCTTTCAACATTAGGTCTCGATCTCAAAGGTCCCAATCGTCAATATAAATATATAGAGGACGACCCATTATTAATGGTCTTTCGCTTCTGAATTATTCCGGTTAACCATAATATGTACTCACATATAATCGAAGATTTCACCCTAAAGTATGTATAGTAGGTAATGAGGTATGATATTGTCTAAGAGGTTGCGATATTATATGCATTTGCGTTACCTCAGCTCGGTCAATTAACACCCCTAGTAAACATCCTATTTATACAAGAGCTAATGACTTTAAACTACAAGACGGAAATCTAGGTTGAATAATGGAAAGAAATCAAGAATACGGAAATAGGAAATACAAGAATTAGGAAAAACTAGAATTAGGAAAGATGACAAGAAGCGTGATGTTTATCAGTCAGTATACAAACCAACCACCATATAAATAAGAGATTAATAATATATTCATAAGTGGACTGGATTATAATTGTTAACAAGGAAGGAAGAGCAGCAATATAATGGCAGTGGAACAATTTTACCTCCCTAATGACTTTATAATTGTTATGTGTTTGTGTACTCCTTAAAAACGGGTAACTGGACTAAAATCGACACAAAGTTAAAACCCGTAAGTCCCAAACTCTACTACAAAGGTCAGAAAATTACGCAACTTATGTCAATGGAGCTTGTCATTGGATATGTACTGATCTACAAAGTCGGGAAGACATAGTCTTGTCCTTTGATCTAAGTGGTCACTGCTTTCGGTATATAGACTTACCACCAACGTCCCCACTATGTGGGTATGGCAATGATTATGATAGTTCTTTCACAATGTCTGTTTCGAAAGACATGCTCTCAGTAGCGGAGACAACCAAGGAGGGGACAATGTTCGCGCTAAATATATGGGTTATGATCAAGGACTATTCGAATTTGGGCTCGTGTTCTTGGACGTTGATCAAGACAGTTAATATAATGGAACACTACTGGGGTAAGGATATAGACAAGGGATATTTTTCATGGGAAATTATCAAGGATTATTCATGTTTGAGTTCGACTTCTTCAACTCCATTGATTAACTTAGCGATCACGAGACAGTAAATCCAGAACTATCTAGCCGCTTCTCTTTCTGACTTGGTCCCGATCCATGAGAGCCTAGTTCTCCCCTAATTTAAATTAAAACCTACATTACATGAAATTATTATTACATTGATTGATTAATCGAAGCTTGTTTAATTTGTGGAAGTGATAGTGCTTTTTAATTATTTTATGCTCATCTCTTATTAACGTATTTACTACTTCTTCCGTTCCAGTGATATGTTTACACTTGATTTATTTTTCCATCACAAAATACCAGTGATATGTTTACACTTGATTTATTTTTCCATCACAAAATAAAGGAAGTATAACCAAATCACTGAGTATTCATTTTCGAAAACTCCAATTTAAACTTGAAATTTAGACTATGGAGAATTGCATGTAATTAGGCATACAATTTTGCTTTGCCTAGGTTTTCCGTCCTTCGATTCAAGGCTCTCTCTCACGTACTAAACGTGAGATTGCTAGAAGTATATAGGGCAGTAAAAGACAACCTCTAGATTTCTTGTTTGATGTTGTAGTGACCAGTAAGACGATCTAATTTGGCAAATTCTTATTTAAGACGGACCATGTGGTAGAAATAAGACAAAAGCAAAATATATTATGAAAAAACAAGAGAATGGATGAGGAGAAAGAACAATCTAACCTATATATGCTTAATAAAAGGAGAATGAAGAGCAAAATCGTCATAAAATTATTTTACTGTGTCGATTTCAAACTACAGAATTTGTAACTGGCGCAACAACAAATCTGAGATCCCACTTTCCCACCTTCCCCATCTTCAGTGAAGAATTCACGCTACAGAATTTCTTGTAACAAGACTATCGCTATCAGCAATACTTTTTTTTTTTAAAAAAAAAAATTGTTTTCCTACCAAAGGGATATATACCCTTTTTGGGTCGTTCGTCACATACAGGGGGAATTAATTATCATACAAGAACGGAACTCAAAAGTTGTTAAAGATAGCTTAGAAATGGGAAAACAACTCTTTTTCCATATTTTGGTGTTGAGCTTCAACCAAAACGGGTTACGTCTAAGTTTGGACTTTGATGATGACATGAATTTTTCACTTTGATGATGATTATCCAAGGCTAAATCTCATAATGAGGATTGTCAATTGATCATGGTCTATGTTACTCACAATTGATGGGAAGGGAAGAAAGAAATAAGAAAGTATTCTACGATCTCATTAACGGAGGATTAACGGATTAAGGGAATGAGGTCCTGCTGAAAAATTTGATAGTATAGTTCCTAAACTAGAAAAAATTGAATAGTTTGGGTCCTTATCTTACCATTAACTCGTTGTTTACGTTATATATGCATTTGTGTTACCCTAATAACAATTACTCCCTCCATTCAACTCCAAATGATACTTATCTCTTTTTCACGTTTGCCAACGCGAGTTTTACTTTGTAAATATCTTTAGTTACACATTTGTAAAAATTATAAAAGTTTGATATTTTAAATGTACTCCTAAAGACGAATAAAAGAAGATCCCACATGAATATATTTTATCTTATATATTGGGAGGAAATGAGAAGATTCTTCTTACTTGTGAATAGTGTACAAAAAGGATAACTACCATTTGGAGTTGAATAGAGGGAGTACAAGACAGTAAGACACAATATACTATCACAAATTCTCATTGAAGACGGACACTATCCGTCACAAGCTGAAGACGGATAGTATCCCTCTCACAAAATGCAAATGGATAGTGCAAGTGGGGGGAAATGTGATTTCTTCACGGGGCTCTCAATGAAACAGTTTACATGCACCAACCGCTTGGATATCGAGATAAAAGGAACCCTGATCATGTTTGCTTACTTCGGAAATCGCTATACGGTCTCAAACAAGCACCTCGTGCTTGGTACAGGCGTTTTGCAGATTATGTTGCTTCTATTGGCTTTCGTCATAGTAAGGTCGATCATTCTCTATTTGTCTATCGACAAGGTAACGACACGGCTTATTTGTTACTTTATGTTGATGATATTATTTTGACATGTTCGTCTACTACTTTACGCGCCACTCTTATGGGACAACTACATTCCGAATTCGCCATGAAGGATTTGGGGTCTCTTCATTATTTTTTGGGGATATCGGTTACTCATCATTCTGAGGGTCTGCTATTATCTCAATCAAAATATGCCGAGGAAATTATTGAACGCGCTGGGATGGCTTCCTGCAAGCCCTGTAGCACACCCGTGGACACTAAGTCTAAACTTAGTGCTGTGTCATCTAATCCGTGTTCAGACCCCTCTCTATACCGCAGTCTCGCTGGTGCATTACAGTATCTCACATTCACACGGCCAGATATTTCTTACGCCGTGCAACAGGTTTGCTTATTTATGCACAATCCGATGGACTGTCACATGAATGCTCTTAAGCGTGTTATTCGCTACATTCGTGGCACTCATGCTCGTGGGTTATGGATTCGTCCTTCGTCTCTCACTTCTCTGACGGCATACACGGATGCCGATTGGGGTGGGTGTCCTGATACAAGGCGGTCCACTTCCGGTTATTGTGTTTACTTAGGTGACAATTTAATCTCATGGGCGTCCAAACGCCAACCTACTTTATCTCGATCTAGTGCTGAAGCCGAGTATCGAGGCGTCGCCAACGTGGTCTCCGAATCATGCTGGTTACGTAACCTTCTTGTTGATTTACAAGTTCCTATTTCTAAGGCTACTCTCGTCTATTGCGACAACGTGAGTGCTGTCTATCTCTCGGGCAATCCCGTGCAACATCAAAGGACAAAACATATTGAAATGGACATTCATTTTGTCCGAGAGAAGGTCGAACGAGGTGAAGTTCGCGTTCGTCATATTCCATCCCGTCATCAAATCGCGGATATCTTCACGAAGGGCCTTCCGTTGGTTCTTTTTGATGATTTTCGAGACAGTCTCAATGTCCGTGACCCTCCCGTTTCGACTGTGGGGGTGTGATAGAATATATGTAAATATTTTAGTAATAAGTTTGTTATTTGTTACCTATATTAGTGTATATGGTTTCCTAGTTTGTAGCCTAGAATATCTTTGTAGTCTTGTATTTATACTGACTAATTATCAATGAGAAGATCAAGCATTATCTTCCTTTAAAATGGATACCCCCACTTGCCCTCCCACTTGCATTTTGTGAGAGGGCCACTATCCGTCTTCAGCTTGTGACGGATAGTGACCGTCTTCAATGAGACGGACTGATATACTATATACGAAATATTACCTACCATATTTTCTATTTCCGTAACAGTGACTAGAAGATGAAGATCTTGCATGTCTATTGGTAACGTAACCTGGAGTTTATCGTGTGACGTTGTAGTGACTACCTAATTTAGCTTCTTTCTCTTTTGTTAAAATAGTTCGCTTTATTAAGTACTAAACCTATTGTGAGATGCGTGTTTGTAGTAGTTATATATGTACTTACGTTGATGTCGTTCCGAATTATGGAGATTATTAGTAGACTTTAAATGTTATGGTCTAACCAAGTGGTGTTAGTCCAGTGGTAGTTGAGTTAAAGCTTGAAGCTTGCAGAAATGCAGGAGTTGAGAGGTCCCAGGTTCGAATACCAGCTGGGGCGATGATCACTCGGCCACTGCAGCCCCCGAAGGGGGTGGCTTACATGGTCCATGTGGTGGTGCGGGAATGCATGGGCCCGGGGGACTTAACCCCCTCGTCATCAAAAAAAATGTTATGGTCTCGTGGTGATTTGGGTTCTTTGATTTGTTGCACAAACAAACGCCACAGTCGATGATAATCCAGCAGCAATTACTAACACCTTGTATGATATTCTTTCCGACTAAATCATTTATTTACATTTTATATTCATTATCAAGG
This sequence comes from Silene latifolia, assembly GCF_048544455.1. NCBI lineage: Eukaryota > Viridiplantae > Streptophyta > Magnoliopsida > Caryophyllales > Caryophyllaceae > Silene > Silene latifolia. Next base: position 193,936,516 of record NC_133527.1, read on the forward strand.
TATTTTAATCAAACGTAAGTAAATGATTGAGATGGAAGGGGGTAATAGTATAATACTGACCATTGGTTGACTGAAGAAAAACTCCGAGTTCAACGACAAGTTCACGATCATTAATATAAAACGCAAAATTCTCCGCATCAGACTGAATTTTGAAAATATATACGGGTACATAACTAAAAAGCATCATCATTTCTCCGTTTAAAACCTTCTTGACTTAAAACGATTCTCACAACCAACTAAATTAGAGTTGGAACCGTAGAAGTAAAAGAAGATTGAGAGACAACTCAAGTTAAGACGGTTTTAAACAAGACCAACGGAGAAATAACAGAAGACGAATCGGTTACATTATTGCCGAGGAGTTTATTAATGATTTGTTGAAATTGTTTGGGACCGATCGAGTGAGGAACGAACACTGATAGCGCCTCCCAATGGATTCCCCTCCGCATCTTTCAGCGCACAAATTACACTTCTTTCCTCTTCTTCCATCACTTCCATTACAATTTTTCCGGTGAAAGTCAAGATTTTTAACAAAACATCCAAATTATAAAAATAGGCCGAGCGAAGCGCGGAATTCTCCCTAGCTTTCCTTCATATCTTGCTTTTTGTGTAAAGATTTTAATTTGATTTAGATGAGGGAAAATAAATCTTTCCAAAAAAATTCTCTTCATTTCCCTCAACGGGGTGTTTGTTTTGTGCATGGGTATATGTTTGGAATCAGGAATCAGGTGGTATGAGTTTGGAACTTGATTTCTCATACCTTGTGTTTGTTTCATTTTTGAGTGGTATGGGTTTGAACCTCAATTAAGGTTAAAATGCGTAAATTAAAATATCGTAAATAATAATTTTCAATATTATAAAATTATGAAAATGATTATTTAATCAACTAAGTATATAAAAAATTGGATTTATAATATGCTATAATTTGTTTTTTTTTATATATATATTTTTGTTCATTTTAATTTGATATAGATGGATATCAATCTCATGCTCACCCCCTTCCTTGGGTATGAAAAACTCATAGCTCATGGGTTTGAGGTATGGGTATGAAACTCCCAAATAAACAAACACTTGGTATGGGTTTGACTCATTCCAAACCCATACCTGATACCTTTTGGTGTGAACCAAACAACCCCTTAATTGCTGTCCAAACAAAGATGTTAAAATCCTTTACAGTTTCTCCTCTTTTTATTAAAACTAGGTTTGGTGCCCGGCTTCGCCCGGAGTACCTCTATTTACCGTTAAATTTTATTTTCAATGAAATAAACTATGTTGGAGTTGTCTAACTAACACGTTTACTATTAGTAATATATTTTTCTATGACATATCTTGCAATTATAATGAAATGTAAAATTTATTTTCAAATTATGAGACACGTTCACTATCCCGCTATTAATATTATTACTTTCACGATATTTTTTGTTAATATCATTACGTTCACTACTCCCGTGGTTACTATTGTTTCTTTTACTAATTACTCTTTTTTTTTTTTGTTAAATTCATTATTCCCGTTAATTTTATCCGGCCTGTATTTAAATAAATAAAAATATTTCCTTGAGTCGATTGGTTATTTAATTGTTCATACTTTTTCTCATTGTTACCACTGTTATTTTCACTGCATTCGTTGTTACATTCACTACTCCCACTGTCATTATTATAACTTTCACTACTCCCACATTAATACCGTTAATTTACCAAAGTTGGCTGGTGTGAGTGGTAAGGACTCTCATCTCTTAAACAAGTGGTCAGGGGTTCGATTCCTGACTCTTGCGAATGAAAAAACCAAACTTGGGAGGGGTCAACCCATTAAATTGCCTTCAGTACCCCGAAGGAGATTGCCCCAGCTGTCGGTAGGGGATACTCCTGATCAACACCAAAAAAAAAAAAAATTAATACCGTTAATTTTATTAATCTCGTTGCTGCTACTATTACTTTTACTACATTTAACTTAATTTATAATTCTATGATGATATTAATTAATTCCATAAGTGGGGCATGTTAATTTTAAGGAAAATTACTATATTATTGTGTTTTCTAAATTTAATTATTTTAATTTAATGTAGTTTCCATAAATATTCTTCATCAAGACATGTTTATATTATCCTTTTAACCAAAACTATATAATATTTACATTGAGATCCCTTTATCAGGTCCATCACACAGGGCTATCGATTTAAAACTATATAGTATATTTAATTTGTATAAATTTCTTTAATTACATTGAAGTCCCTTGATTTCTGGAATTAATATATAGTATTGATTGATTGATTCCTTAATCCAAACAAATCTAAGGGTATTTCAATCCGATTTTTGTGAAAACTTAAGAACTAAGATTAATGCTACGCTTCGCTTTTACTAAACCCAGTTAGATGCTTGGGCTCCTTAAATAACATAGACTAATGTTAGCGTCATTATTAGTCATAACTAGTTTTGTGACCTGTGAATTTCACGGGATATTTTATTTTTAGTAATTGAGACTTTATAAAATATCAAATCACATGGTAAGATTACCTCATGAATAATCCATGATAAATCGTGTACTAAAAATACGGGCATTGACATGTTAACATAAAGATCAAAGTCGATAAATTAAAGAGTGATATTTTTTCAAAGGTAAAATGATGAAAAAAAACAACAAATACCAAAATAAAAAATAAAGATGAAAAAAAAACTCAAAAACTATTACTCATTCACGTTCATGTCGTCAATCTTACACTTAATTTTTAATATATAGTTCTTTAAGCAATCCTAATATTTTACTTCTCCATGATTAATTATATAGTCTTCTTTCTCCAATGAATCGTCCCTATAAAAAAGTAACTTAGTAATTAGTGCGAATTAACCAACAAAACAGTGAAATTTATTTTATACAATATTATCGTTATTAACTTAAACTTCCTCTTAAATAGAGAAAGAAAAATATGTTAACTTTTGAATAGGTCAACACCACAAATCTTGGTAGACCCTAAATGAGAACAAAACAAATACATACGATGAAGTTGAAAAATGTGATCAAAACTTCATACCAATGGAACTTGCACTAAAAAAGAAATAAATTAGTTAATAATCTGAAACCTTAATACATTTACCTTAATTGGAATAGAATCATAGGAATATTAGTGACATATTTAGTTCTACTAACAATAGAGATGAGAAAAATTTTGGTTTATAAATTTTGCTTTCCAACAAAAATATATAAACAATTGAGGATGCGTTTATGACTTTTGAGCATCATTTTTTCATTATTATTAAATTTAATATAAGTATAAATATGAATCAAGGTTCATGACTTTTGAGCATAATTTTTTTAGTTATTATGAAATTTAATATAAACATAAATAAGGAGTAAGGAGAAATGGAATATATAAGGGTTGCTTTATTACAAATAACTATAATTTTTTTTTTTTTTTTTACAAAATCTACTTTATACCAGAGTGGTTTAAGATATTATCGTTTGTAATTAAATATGACATTTAGATTATGGTAGATAGTTTGGTTTGCCTTTTAATTAGATTTATAGATTTTTTTCATTATTATCTAATTTAATATAAGTATAAATATGAATCAAGGTTCATGCCTTTTGAGTTTTGAGCATCATTTTTTTCATTATTATGAAATTTAATATAAACATAAATAAAGAGTAAGGAGAAATGGAATGTATAAGGTTTGCTTGATTACTAATAATTATATTTTTTTTTTACAAAATCTACTTTATACAAGAGTGGTTTAAGATATTATCGTTTATAATTAAATATGACATATAGATTATAGTAGCTAGTTTGACTTGCCTTTTAATTAGATTTATAGATTATAGAGTTATAGATTTTTCTCAGTATTATAAAGTCTAATATAGAAATAAATATAGTGTGAGGAGAAATGGATTGTGAAAGGTTTGCCTTATTATTATTATTATTATTAAATTTTTTTCTATACAATCTACTTTGCATGAGAATGGTTTAAAAATTATCTTCCGAAATTTAAATATGACATGCAGAATAATAATGGTAGATAGTATCGCTTGCCTTTTAATTATCTTATGGAATTAAAGTTAAATAAATAGGTAGATTAATAACCAAATTTATGAGAGAAATAAAGAGTTTATATTAGTTTTTTAGTGATTGCAACTACTTTTTTTTAAAAAAAAATTGGTACTTATAAGCATGTGACAATTTTGGAGATAATTAACTTTTTAATACATAGTTTTGCCTTTTTAAAATATTGTATAAAAATAAATAATTAAGTAATTAATATAGATAAATTAGTATTAACATCTATAAAAATGCCAAGTGAATTAAAATTAAATATTTTAAGTAGCCTTTTAATTATATTGTATAAATAGATTTTACCCCAGTTTCATGCCTTTTGTATTTCTTCCCTCTTCAGATTACCCACGTGATGCTTTGTCTTATCTACATTCACATACGTTTTACAATGCTTTAAAATTTATATAAAAAATATATTGACAAAAAGGTAAAACGTCAACATGGCAAAAACTTCACAAATGAATCAACATTGTCACATGTAAATCATTGAAATTAAACCAAATGGAAAACATGAATTTAAATATAAATCAAAGGATTTATAAAACTAATAACACAACAAATTAAAATATATTTTATTGGACATAACAACAACAATACTCAATAATAATACTCAATATACTTTCTATAATCAAATAAATAAATTAAACCATAAAATACAATCCACAACTTAGAAACTCATGGGCAAATGAGCAATTGATTTTAAATAAATATTGTGAATAGAAACTATCATCGGTATTATATGTTTTATAGCCATCACACAACCATAGACTCCCATATTTTAATTTTATTTTTAATTTATTTTTGGTATTATTAAATTAGATAATTGATTGTCGAGCAACTCAAGAGGTGAATTAAATAGAGAAAAATGTTAATGAAAATTATGGGTATTAAGTAGTATAAAGAAATATAATCAATTTATTAACATAATATATTACAAAATTTAATTAGATAGGAAGAAATTTTAATTAATTTGGTGGGTGTTAAGTATTATGAAGAGTTTTAATCAGTTTATTATAATAAAAATGGTGGGTGCATGTTAAGTAATATGAAAAGTTTTAATTTATTAACATGTTTTATTACCAAAATTTCAATTAAAGTGTCAATTTTAATTATAAATTATAACATTTATTAACATGTTTTTATTACAAAAATTCAATTAAAATGTCAATATTGATTATAAATTATGAAGTTTTGATGTAAATTTGTAAGGGTTACATTAATTAAATTAATTTATAGAAAAAAATGAATTAAATGTATAAAATAAGACAATTACGTGGCAATGAGTTTTGATGCTCACATTTACGTGGCATTTTTGGATCCTACGTGGCTTTGTTTACGTGGCGTTTATTAGTCATTTTAGGGTAGCCTTTTAATTATATTTTATAGATGTTTAGCTTGTTAGAGTGGTCAGGAGTTAGGACTTAGGAGCATGAATAACGTAACCGTGTTCAAGTTCAATTCTACTTGGGCGGATTTTCTTTTTTGAGGGAAAATACCATGGTTGGGCTTAAGTGACTTGGGCTAAATTATTGGATAGTTTTTATTGGTTATTGAATTCAATTATTGGGATAGTTATGTACTTGAATTTATAAACTTTCTCTTGATTAAATTAATTATTTTGTTTCTGAATTGTTACTTGATTTCTGTTTCAGATGAACCAGACCCTCAAACGTTGGAGTTGGATTTCCTTCCGATATCCGGATCCCTCCCTCCTTTCATAGAGTGTGATATCTTTCCGGCTTCACGTGTTGTTATGCTAATTAACACTTTTCGTTCACTCTGCGTTAGGCTTTCTACAATCAACTTTAACTCCATTCAAAATCCTACTGCCGTTATTCTGGCTACTACAGAATCTTGTCTTATTCTTCGACCATTTAATGATTGGGATGACTGGGAGGAGGTCGATATGACTAACTTGCAAATCTTGTACATGGCCTCCTTTAGCTGGTCAGAATCGGGTAGTATTCTTCATGTTGCTGACTGGGATTTGGAGAGTGTTTCCATTGGCATGATGACGTACGAAGGAAGTGCTCTTCTTCTGGAGTTGTTGGGTACTTTTGGAACACTGAGGTACGTGTTCAGAGGGGTGAAATTTACCGTTTAAGGACGGGATACTAATAAGTATGGGATACCAAGTGTAATAATACCAAGTTTATTACCTTGCTCTGTGTAAATAAGCATATCTTGTCATTTTTTGCCAAATATTCAGAAAAACAGCACAGAAAATAATGGTGATATTTGTAAGCTCAATGTTAATGAAACTTGGTTTAATGCTTAGTTAAACCGTTGCTCTTCTTGCTAACATTAGCGGCAATTTCCACTTGTTCTATTTTTCGCAACAACTACTATGACTCCTTGTTTCTTGTTTTCCTTTTCCGTGTTTCCATCTTGGTTATTTCTTTACATTTCTTTTATGTATGCAATGAGATACCATCATGTGGACTGTGGATACGTCATATTTTCGAGTGTGTCAAATTGTTCGAATTTCAATTCCAATATAATCATTTATTTATAGTAGTGTCACAAAATCATAGTGAAGTAATCAAAGCAAACCTTTGATCCATGTATGTTGGGGAATTCTAGTGCTTTCTAAAGTCATGTTTATCACAACTTTGCAATAACTTTTCCAATTAGGGTGCCCGTGTAAATACACGGGCTGAACTTCCTGGGACACTGGATTTGTTGAGTTTGACGAAAATACCCCTACATTGATTTTAACAGAGAAAGAGCTCTGACATTTATACAGTTATAATTTACCAAGTTCCAAAGCTTCATTTCCTCAGGGAAAAGAAGTTCAAAATCTTCTACATTACCAGTTAAGCCTAATTTTCTTCTTCTTCTTCACATACACTAAGAAAAAATGATCTCTATTCATGGAGAGAAATCAATTCAATGAGGTATGACTTTCTACTCCTATTTATTTTCAAATAAATTCAACTTGGCACGCGGTGGTGTAGTCGAACCTGGTTGTTCGAATTGAAGAAGAGTGGCGGTCGAACATGGCTACTTCGACGATGGTTGTTGGGTCAAGGCAAGATCGTCGATGGGGTGATTTTAAATTCGGTTGATTTTATGGTGGCTTGGAGATTAGTGATGATAGTAGTATTTTAATGGTGAAATGAAGGTAGAGGGTGACAAAATTGGTTTCGTGTGGTGGGTTTGGTGGTGTAGATTGAAAATTTAGAAGGGATGTTGACTTAGAATTGGACTTGGCTGATAATTGAATTAATAAAGATGGAGTTTATAGTTTGTAGTTCAATCTTGACCTTGACCTTGTCCTCCTCCTCATTTTACTAATTTGCTCTTCTTAAACTCGATTCGTCATATTTTAACCCGTCTTGCTTACCTCGGTTTTACTTGATTCGAATTTACTCGTTTTTACTTGATTCGAATTCATGTAATTAAACACAAAAAGTAGTACCAAAATTTTAAAACCCCTTTAAAATGTCATTAATTGAAATAACTAAAGCGCACCATTTAATCCAAGAATGAGTTAATTACCTAAACTCTAATTACTCGAATTAATTATTAAATCAATGAGCTAAACTTTTATAAGAGACAATTATATATAAATGGTAAGGATGTACTGAAAGATTAAATAGTACAAGTGCACAACATTTTCTAGATCACAAATTCTCATCTAAGACGGAAAAGATGGGTTAAATAATGAATCATTTGCATAGATAAGACAACCTGCTCATTAATTTTTTGGAAAGATGACTTTACATTGTCACAACTCATAAATACTTGTATGAGTTAATTTTACACAAATTTATCGTAAAATTGGATTTTTGTGTAACCGCGTTTATCCACTGCCGCTTTATACAAAGATAACTCTTAAATTAAATGGCAAAAGTGTAAAACTGATCATAATTGGAAAAGAAGAGAACTGGAAAATTGGAAATGTGAAAATGAAATAAAAGCAAAAAGTGATGAGTGGGGGGCCCTGCACTACATGGATTTATACACGTTGTGTATGACTTGTTTGGAAATTAAAGGGTAAAAAAGTCTGAGTGCACATAAATCCAGTGTCCAAGGAAGTTGACCCCGTGAATTTATCAGCACCTATTTTTATTAATGTGCGACAATTTGTCACCCATATTAATCAATTTTGTCGCCTAAAAGACATTTTCTTATAGTGATATATTAAGGTCTTTCGGTTCTGAATTATTCCGGTTAACCATTATATGTAACATATAATGGAAGATGTCACCCTAAAGTATGTATAGGAGGTAATGAGGTATGATATTGTCCAAGAGGTTGCAGTATTATTTTTGTTTACGTTATGCATTTATGTTACCCTAACTTATATTACTGTTCATAACTTTCATACAGAATCCGAATCCGAATAACATACTTTAATTTGGTGGGTGTTAAGTATTATGAAGAGTTTTAATCAATTTATTATAATAAAAATGGTGGGTGCATGTTAAGTAATATGAAAAGTTTAATTTATTAACATGTTTTATTACCAAAATTTCAATTAAAGTGTCAATTTTAATTATAAATTATGACATTTATTAACATGTTTTTATTACAAAAATTCAATTAAAGTGTCAATATTGATTATAAATTATGAAGTTTTGATGTAAATTTGTAAGGGTTACATTAATTAAATTAATTTATGTAAAAAATGAATTAAATCTATAAAATAAGACAATTACGTGGCAATGAGTTTTGATGCTCACATTTACGTGCCATTTACGTGGCATTTTTGGATCCTACGTGGCTTTGTCAACGTGGCGTTTATTAGTCATTTTAGGGTAGCCCTTTAATTATAATTTATAGATTTATAGATGTTTAGCTTGTTAGAGTGGTTAGAAGTTAGGACTTAGGAGCATGAATAACGTAGCCGTGTTCAGGTTCAATTCTACTTGGGCGGATTTTCTTTTTTGAGGGAAAATAGCATGGTTGGGCTTAAGTGACTTGGGCTAAATTTGAAGCGACTATATTTTCACGTCACCACTCACGCATAGTCATTTAGGGAGGAAGTGACTTAATTGTGAGTCTAGCATCGGGTCTGAAGTGGACCCCTTTTGGGTTATACGTGACAACAAATCCTCATTATCGCTTTTAAATATAATTGTTTATACTAATATTATTTTTCATACAAGCTCTAAATTTTCAAATCTACAATAATTTTGTTCAATACTCTACCTGATTATTTCATACTATACCACAACTATATTTATACTATTTTGGTTTGAACCTCATCTAAGAAAAACAATTCATAAAAAAAGGTTTGCACACCTAACTACGGACTACTGTAACATAGTTGACGTATGATGTATAGAGATTTATATATATTGAACAAAAAATCAATAACAAAAATGCAAGATTGAGAAATTAAAGCCATAAAAAGAAGTTACCAAAAATACCAATGTTCAATTAATGAAAAACTCATCAAAGCTGAGAACTATTGTTAAAGAGTAGTTACTGACTTACTGAATCCGAACCAGATAATGCTACGTACTATAGACGAAAGATATCAGAAAAAAGAGCAGCAAAGATGAAATCCCCCGAGGAATGCACTTAAATCAAATCGTAGAAGAAATACACCAACAAACAATAAATTTAAATCTTTAAAGCGGGAACTACCGTTAAAAATCCTTTTTTCTTTGGCAACCTCAATTTTCTTTTCCCCTGTTTTGAAACCCCTAAACCTTTTTTTCTCTGTAATAAAATTCAAACACGCTAATTATTACCATGGATGCGTATTTCCAGTTTTCTATAAATTCTCAGAAGTTCCTTCGATACTTCCGTTTAGTGACCATCTTTTCAACATTTTCGGGCTTGGGAGTCTACTAGTCTCTCCGACGGGCATCGATTTCAGTACCAGTACCACCATTGATCCTGGCCACAATGAGGCCATTGACTCTAGCTTGTGGCTTAGAGCAGCTTATTTGCCCGACTTCTATTACCATTCTCTTGATCGCGTTTCAATATTTACCGTTGATTTGAGAGATATCGAGGGTATTTTGTGCCAATTCAGCCGATTATCCTATATCACCGTCTCAAAACCAAGATTTTCGAGTGGCTTATTGTTCAGCTATCAAGGTATTATCTTGTTCTATTTCTTGGTTTTTTTCTTTTTAATTTGTGTTTGAGAAATCAGTTAAAATAGTATTCTTATTTATTAAACTAATTTCCTTTTAAAATAATATATACATAAAAACTGTATCTCCTATTATTAACTTCGTGACGAAAAAAAAATTTAAAAAAATTTGATGTAGTTAAAATATTTTCAAAAAAAAACACAATTCATGTAATTATTCAATTCTTTTGATTAATTTTAATATTAGTTATTTTTTATAAAAATTTGCGAGATATAAATCTAAAATCTATAACTAATACACTAAAAATTAAAAGGCCAATATCTACCGCGCATTTGCGCGGGATCTACACTAGTTTGAAATTGAATTGGGAGATATGTCATTTCATGGTGTAAAAGGGAGTGGTTTTAGGACATGTTATTTCTAAGGAAGGGATCAAAGTGGACAAAGTAAAGGTAGAGGTGATTGAGAAACTTCCCCCACCCACAAATGTCAAGGGTGTGAGGAGTTTCTTAATTAGGTCATGCGAGGTTTTACCGAAGATTTATCAAAGATTTTGCAAAAATCGCTAAACCCCTCACCTTACTTTTGGCTAAGGACACTCCTTTCATATTTGATGATCATCATATTTGATGAATCTTGTGTTGAAAGTTTTTGTAGGCTCAAGCAAGCCTCGATATCGGCTCCAATAGTACAACCATCAAATTACAACCTCCCATTCGAATTGATGTGTGATGCAAGTGGCTTGCATTGGGGCAGTCTTGGGTCAAAGACAAGACAAGAAACTCCATGTGATCATAGCCTATGTGTTATTAACTCACTTTGTTGTACTTGGCAAATTCCTTGGGAAATCTCTAGTATTATCAAGAATGTGAAATTAGACCTTCATTTGTTCGATGAATTGATAATTAAACATTACTTTCGTGAAGCCAACAAGGTTGCTAATTTCATGGCTTCTATTGGACATTCATGTCCAACTCTTTTGAGGTGGTTTGAAAGCCGGTGGCTTCAACTTACCTCACTCATTCGAAAGAATGAGATAGGTCGGTCCTACTCTAGAGGATAAACCTAGTTTTCTTACCTTATAAAAATAAAAAATAAATAGAAGGAAACTAAAGTGATAGCATACACTACTACAGATATAGGGTATAACAATGGTTAAAGACCGTTGTTATATAAAAAACGGACGTTGTTAAAGCATTCCTTGTTAAATGTTTTAACAACGGTTGATTTTTTTAAGAAACCCGTTGTGAAAACTATTAACAACGGTTAAAAACCGTTGTCGTTACGAGTCATTCGTTGTGGAAAGTGTTACTAATTTTTGGTGGGAAAGTTATAACAACGGTTACAATAGAAAAAACCGTTGTTATAACTAAAGACAACGAGTTTTTTTTAAATAACCGTTGTTATTGTTTTTTTTTAAAAAAAAAAAATACAAAGCATTGCTGCCAAAATCCCTCCTGCATCAATTAATTATATATTACTAGATGCATTATTACTGCCAAAATCCCTGCATGAAAGGACACAATATATGGAATGCGAAGGTTATAAGATTTGAAACAGGGATATGGCACAACTTCCTAAACAAAAATATACTTCGTATTAATTTAAGCATCAAACCCTAAACATATTAATTAAAAAACAACTCAAACGACACATATACTAATTATAAATTCATTCCACTATCTCAATAACCAATCCATTATATCACTATCTCCACCCTAAACTCCAAAACCTAAATTTTTAAAACCTTATAAACTCCAAACTTCCTTCAATAATGAATGATACCATTCGTTTAACATGCATTATGACCGAGTACAACAAAAGTTTCATACGTCGCTTGCAGGAAATTGAGTGGAAGAACAGGCTCTTCCTTGATGAGCAAGCTCGGATCGTACTCAATGAGGCCAAACAACATGGCTTGATGCAGGAGTTAGAGCCGCAAATAATGCAGCTATATGAAAATATTGCATTTGCGGAACGAAACCTCCAAATAGTAAAGGAGGAGAGGATGATCCTCATAGAAGAGAATGCATCCCTAAATGAACATCTAAGAAATGTATTTTTAGCAATGCATTAAGTTTATGTATATATATCAATTAATTAAGTTTATGTATGTTAAATGTGGATTTGTTTTACTATCCTCTCCATCATCTTATTTGTTTTATTTAATTTAATTTGTTTTACTAATAAACGCAGAAAAACTAAGCGAATAATTAGATAAAGAACAATGACGGAGAAAAACACAACAAATAAAATAATTAGAGAAAGAACAATAATGACGGAGATGACAAAACCTAAAACCATAAAGCGATAGATATATATCTGATAATTAGAGAAAGAAAGAGACGATGACAACAACAGTGACGGAGATGATAAAGCGACGATGAGAAAGAGACGATGAGAAAGAGTGTGGTTGTGTATTTGTGTTTGTGGCTGTAGGCTGTAGCTGATCTATGTTTGTGTGGTATATATTGTGGTATTTGCTTGAAAGTATTGACAACGGTTATTACACATAAACCCGTTGTCATTAGATAATATATTAACAACGGTTCCTTTGACAACCGTTGTTAAAAAGTATTAACAACGGGTTCTAATATAACCGTTGTAATTACTTTTCACTAATTTTGAGCGAAATTATTAACAACGGTTATAATGTATTACAAAGTAAACTGTTGTTATTAGTTTTTATATTAACAACGGTTATGTAAGTTTTACCCGTTGTTAAAACTAATAACAACGGGTGACAAAATAAAACCGTTGTAATTAAGTTTAGTAAAATTGCGCGGAAAAACAATAATCCATTCAACAACGTCTTTTCGTAATTTTCGTGAATAAGCGTTGTTAAAGGGCCGTTGTGGTTGCCTAGTTTTGTAGTAGTGATAGTCATCCTACTTATTCGAACTCATCATGCCACATATGCACTTAACGCTTAAAATTGGCGGTTTAAAAAACTAATGGGCACGTTTATGGGTAACTAATACTTCGTAGAGTTGAACGCGAGGGTACCACTTAGAAAAGCCAATAATTCAGGGGTACCTCATAGAAAAAATATATTAGTATTTGTGTATTAGGAAATACGATTTTTTTTTTTTGTAAACTGAAACCTAAAATGACCTAACCAACCTAACCCAAATGTATGACTCGACCTAAAATAACCAGATCCATATCGGACGGATCCGTTAGCTACTTCTGGTTGGGGATATCTTCTTTAGGACACCATTGTTTAATAATCAGCATTAGAAGTCGTAAGTTTGTTTCTCGAAACGCTCCATACGACAGCTTGTTTACTTGCTTAGGCTTTGGATTAGACGTCAGACGCAAAGAGTACAAGTTTGTGGCGGTATGTCCAGACAATGACAAAGAAGTGAGTAATGTGTTTGTGTACTCCTTAAAAACAGGTAAATGGAACATTACATTACATTACATTAAATTCCTAGTGAGAGAAAATTCCCAGAAAAAAATATGGAGAACACCGGAAATGGCCTCCCACCGGATGACCCTCCTCCATCTAATACGAAAAACTCAAAGCGCAAGACCATGCATCTAACTGAGTTTATTCATAATCCTCCATCCAATCCCTCTCAAGAGAATACTCATACCATATTGTCTACTCCAATGCCCAATGCGAACATACAGAAGAACAGAACAGTCCTATCCTATTCTGATACAGTTCGTGGCCGTGGATCAGAGTCCTTCCTGATTGATGATCTATCTCTAGACGAGATAGACATAGATTCTGAGGACGATGAAGAAGAATTACTAGATGAGGATGATGCCATTTGCCCTCGCATCACATTGACTAAAGAGGAAAAATCATCCCTACGCAGACCATGGAGAAAATCTCTTATCATTAAAATGTTCGACAAAAACATAGGCTATCTATCTCTTATTCGTAAACTTCAAGCGAAATGGGCAATACGAGGTAAACTAACATTAACGGACCTGACTGGTTCATACTATATTGCTCGTTTCACATCAAAAGAAGACTACGAGTTCGTCGTCACCCAAGGACCGTGGATGATTGACGATCACTATCTTACAATTAGGCAATGGGTTCCAAACTTTGTCCCGTCTGAAGATAGCATCAAATTTTTAACGGCGTGGGTTCGTATCCCCAACCTACCAGTGGAATATTTTAATGAATCCTTTCTCAAAAAAGTTGGTTCAAAAATTGGGAAGGTTATTAGAATTGACAAAAATACTGCATTAGCAGAACGAGGACAGTTTACGCGGATGAGCGTGGAAGTCGATATCTCTAAGCCCCTGTTATCCAAATTCCGGTTGAATGGTAAAATCTATTGCATTCAATATGAAGGATTAAAAATGATATGTTTCAACTGTGGGAGGTTAGGGCATGACTCAGAAAAGTGTCCAAAGACAGGCGCCATGAATGCGGAATCTGAGAATAATTCAGAAGGACAGAAACAGGGGGAGCACGAAGTTGTACAGGGGAATGCGAATTCACTAGAAGCAGGTCTACGACCGGAAGAACAAGACGACTTTGGCAAGTGGATGATGGTCACCAAACCTCAAAGGAAAAAATCAGTCAGTGGGCAAGGGAAGCAGAACCCTACCCCCGGCCAACCTATTCCCGCCAAATCGATTTTCAATTTTGACAAAAACAACGCAAATCCCGGGTCAAGATTTCAGATATTGAGCAATCAGGAAAATATTCCCAATATTGAGCAACTTCCTAATCTAGAGACGGAAAATATTCAATTTTCCTCCAAAAATTCCTCAGAAAATAATTCCAAAATCAATCAAAGAATTCATTCCTTTAATAAACAAGCTAATAAAATTCTTTCCCAATCCCGCACCGCTTCTCGATCTACCAAATATTCACCTAAAATAAAAAATAATCCACCTTCCAATAATACTAATTCCATTATTTCCTTCCCAATTTTAAAAGATATATCCAACACATACAAGCCTCCACAGTCAAACAAAAAATCTATTGAAACTGCACCCCCTGTTCAAGTAAGCAAAAATATTACGCCCTCACCATCCTCTGTTTCTAACACCAATGGACCCCCACATTCCATATCTAGACCTCAAATTACCACAACCCCGTTACCTCCCTCAACTTCCTCAATTCGAAGTGATACCACCCACACAGATATTGAAGAAGTCGGTTTGGAAGGAGACTCTCGCACCCTTTATGGCGGTGACAGTACCGGAGTGCCCGATACTGGACCTCACATTCAAAGCAATCCAGCAGGACCAATCGACTCTTCAACTGGAGATGTCGATTCCATGGAACACTAATCAAATTCTCTCGCTTGTAAGTCGAGCTTATCTAACTCACCTCTTATACGCACCGTATCATATGTCGGATAGAATACCAGCTTTAACTCCCAATTTGTCCCCCATAACCTGTATGGTTTGGAATATACAAGGGACAGGAAATAAGAATAAAATTAATGCCCTCAAAGAAGTGGTTAGAACGTATAAACCCGCTATTATTGCACTTGTTGAAACTCACATGAATGGTGAACATGCCCTCAAAATACAAAAAATTATTGGGTATAATGGTCATACACGAGTAGATGCCAACGGGTTCAGTGGTGGTATTTGGTTGTATTGGAGACCCGAGTTCGTTTCTGTTCTGCCTGTCAAAGAACACCCTCAGTATATTACTATTGAAGTTTCGCGCAATGGTGAATTGCCTTGGTTCTTCTCGGCTGTTTACGCCAGCCCAAATCCCTCAAATCGAGTAGAACTTTGGTCAGAACTGGAACGATTTGCGCGGAACAATGATCACCCATGGATGTTAGCGGGTGACTACAATGAGACTCGGTCTTTGACTGAGAGACATGGAGGCAATAACAACATGGCACGTAGATGTGAGCTCTTTAATAATTGGATCGAAAGTTGTCAACTTATCGAGCTCGAGTTCTCAGGCCCTGCCCATACTTGGTCACGAGGGAATTCGGAAGCAACAAGACAGAGTGCTCGTCTTGACAGAGCATTATGTAACAGCGAATGGGGTACAATGTTTGGGGATGCAAGTGTAAGACATCTCCCTGCATTCCAAAGTGATCACTGCCCTCTACTAATATCCCCAAATGGCTTCGCTCCACTCAATGCGATCCAAAGACCGTTTCGATTTCAAGCGGCTTGGATGACACACGAGAATTTCTCTTCATTCATTGAATCAAATTGGATGACAGGCAAGAATTTAGTGACAAATTTATCAGAACTCTCTGATAAATTGCAGAGGTGGAATGAAGATGTGTTTGGCAATATTTTCCGACAAAAGAGGCAGCTAATAGCACGTATAGAAGGATGTCAACGCATCCTTTCGACCCAAAGGCAAAGACACTTGATTAAGCTCGAAGCAAAGCTACGCAAAGAACTAGACGACATTCTCGAAAGGGAGGAACTTCTTTGGTACCAAAAGTCAAGAGTGGAATTTATTCGGGATGGCGATCGCAATACTTCGTATTTCCATGTAAGTACGTTAATTCGACGGTGGAAAAATCGCATTAACACACTAAAGAACGATCAAGGAGTATGGATTGAAAACAGTGATGAGGTCAAGAAAATAGTGGTGGAATATTATAAAAATCTTTACACAGACGATACTCCAGATGACTTCGATGCAGACATCCCATACGACCTTTTTCAAGAATTTAGCCATGAGCATTGGACATGGTTAAATAAGTACTATTCCAGAACCGAGATTGACAACGTGATTATGCATATGGGGTCACTTAAAGCACCCGGACCCGACGGATTTCAGGCCCTCTTCTATCAAAAACAGTGGGATATCGTCAGACGAGATGTTTATGAAATGGCGATGAAAGCACTAGAAGGCAAGGGACTGCCCGCTGCTCTCAACGATACACATATTGTATTGATCCCTAAAGTTTCTGCACCAGAGCACATATCCCAATTCCGACCGATCAGCCTTTGCAATGTGGCGTATAAAATTATAAGCAAGACCATAGCCAACCGCATTCGAAAAGTCCTCCCATGGCTCATCTCGGAAAACCAAAGTGGCTTTGTCCCAGGGAGACAAATAACGGATAATATCGTAGTCTTTCAGGAAGCAATTCACACCATGAGAAAAAAGACAGGAAAGACGGGATATATGGCAATTAAAATAGACTTAGAAAAGGCTTATGATCGTCTCAAATGGAGCTTCATTAGACGCACCCTAACTGATATGGGATTCCCTTTACTTATGATCGACACGGTCATGGAGTGCGTGACTACCACAACAATGAAGATTCTATGGAACGGAGAACCAACCGAAACCTTCAAACCCTCCCGTGGGGTTAGACAAGGTGACCCGTTATCCTCCTACCTATTTGTGATGTGTCTTGAAAAATTGCAGCAAGCGATAGACACTCGGGTTCGTAATAAGGACTGGATTCCTATACCCATATGTAAACACGGTCCTAGCATCTCAAATCTTTTTTTCGCAGACGATATGGTCCTATTTGCGGAAGCAAGAGCTGATCAGGCTCACGTTATCAATTACGTTCTCGACAATTTTTGTCGCGCCTCGGGGGAAAAGGTTAGTGTGGCGAAATCGAAATTTTTTTTCTCCAAGAATACGGACAGTACTGCTATTGAAGAAATCAAGAGTATATTGGGTTTTGAAGTCACAAATGATTTGGGTACATATTTGGGGATGCCAACTATTAATGGTCGCGTGACAAAAGAGACATTCGCTCACCTCGAAGAAAAGGTCAACAGAAGGCTAGCGGGATGGCAGACAAAACATCTATCACTTGCAGGTCGTAATACTCTAATTCAATCCACTTTATCTACCATGGCGAATTATAGTATGCAGACAGCTAAAATTCCACGCTCAATTTGCGACAATTTAGACAAGAAGACTAGACGCTTCCTATGGGGAGGCACTGAGGAGCAAAGGAAAATCCACCTTATTTCATGGGATACAGTCCAAAAGCCCAAATCAATGGGGGGATTAGGCATACGATCGTCACGACAATCTAATGCAGCTTTCCTAACAAAGCTAGGATGGAGAGTTCTCACCGAACCACAAACCTTATGGGCACGAGTTCTCCGTAATAAATATTGCAATGGTCGGTGCGATGTCGATATGTTTCAGCCAAAACCCAACATGTCTAACGTGTGGGCCGGTATAACTTCACAAGCTAAGATAATTAATCGGGGCAGCACTGTTGCGGTTGGAAATGGACGTAAAACTCTCTTTTGGGATCATTCTTGGGTGGATTCAGGAAGTTTATCGGACCGGAACATTCTGCCAATTCCGGATGATATTTTGGGAGCCACGGTTTCCGACATGTGGGACGAATCTTCGGGATGGAAATGGGACGTCTTCTCCAATTTCCTATCACGTGAGGACCTTCTAAAAATAGCCGCTTATTCTCTCTCCCCGGAACCATATTTAGAGGACTCTCTGTACTGGAATGCCTCGTCAAGCGGTAAATTTTCTATAAAATCCGCTC
Organism: Silene latifolia; assembly: GCF_048544455.1. Taxonomy (NCBI): domain Eukaryota; kingdom Viridiplantae; phylum Streptophyta; class Magnoliopsida; order Caryophyllales; family Caryophyllaceae; genus Silene; species Silene latifolia. Next base: position 193,955,056 of record NC_133527.1, read on the forward strand.
TAGCTCTCATCAAAACAGCGGATACTCCGCCAGAAACGGAAACCATGGCATGGCACGTTATCTGGAAATTACCGGTCCAACAACGAACCCGAATGTTTATTTGGCTAGCAGCTCACGGCCGGCTAATGACTAATTGTAATCGAGTAAGACGTGGTATTCATGACGATCCTATATGTCCACGATGCTTAGAAGCAGATGAAACTACTGATCATCTACTTCGCAATTGCCCCTTTTCGACCGAGATTTGGGAGCAGCTCGGTGAGTGTGCTGTTTCCTCCACTTTTTATACTCTGTCCTTTTCAGAATGGGTCTCAAAGAATGCTAGCAATAGTATACCCCTTGCTACTCACGACTGGTCCATGAAATTTGCTTTGACTTGTTGGTGGATTTGGCGTTGGCGTAACAATGTCTCATTTGGCCGTGCAAATGAAAACCCAACTGATCCGATCAGTTTTTTGCGAGGACAGTTCGAGTGCACAAGGAAAGCTCTCGACCCGTTTTCCTTATTCATACCCATTCCAGGTACGGTTCATGAAGAGCGCTTCATCCGATGGTCTCCTCCTCCACATGATTGGCTAATGCTTAATACTGATGGTGCATCCAAAGGAAACCCGGGACCGGCTGGAAGCGGAGGCATCCTAAGAGATGAGGCGGGTAACTTTGTTAAGGCCTTTCATGTTTCGTGTGGCATCTGTAATTCCATGAGGGCGGAGATGAAAGCTTTGGTTATCGGGTTGGAACTTGCTAGATCATTACGGGTACGTAAGTTGTTGGTTCATATGGATAACTCACAATGCGTGAGTTTTATCCAAAAGGAGCAGCTCCTCAGCAACAGTCTTCGACCACTAGTCCAAAGATGCATCGAACTCACTAAGCTAGAAGGATGGACCGTTAAGATCGATCACGTGTTTCGTGAAGCTAACAGAGCAGCAGATTGGCTTGCAAACGCCGGGGTTAACTCGAGTATTTCCGTGAATTACTTCGATGCCCCTCCTGATGGTTTGCGCAATATTATCCGTGAAGATGTACTCGGGGTAGCTATCCCCCGAATAGTTCGTATTTAAGCTTATTTTGTATCTGGGGCTTGGCCCCTCTTTTGCACCAAAAAAAAAAAACAGGTAAATGGACAAAAATCGACATAGAATCAAAACCCGTAAGTCCTATCAACAACTTTGTATCATAATTCGATAATTTTGTTAATAGAACTCGACAACTTTGTAACAAAGCTTCACAACACTAAATAAGTTGTATATACAACCGGTTGTATAATACATTAACTGAATTCTACTTCAGGGGTCAGAAAGTATATGCAACTTATGTCAATGGAGCATGTCATTGGATACGTACTGATCTACGACGTGGGCAAGACATAGTCTTGTCCTTTAATCTTAGTGGTCATGTGGTTACGGCGATGTCTGTTTGGAAAGATATGCTCTCAGTATCAGAGACAACCAAGGTGGGGATAATGTCCGCACTAAATATATGGGTTATCAAGGACAATTCGAATTCAAGCTCGTGTTGTTGGACTTTGATTAAGAAAGTTTACATTAAAGAATACTACTGGGGTAAGAATATGTTAACTCGATATCAGCCATGGGGAATTATCAATAAGTATTCACGTTTTGGTTCGAGTTGGTGTTGGTCAACTCCATTCATTGATTCACTTAGTGATCACGAGGCGAGGAAATCAAGAGGTATCTAGCTGCTTCTCTTTGTGACTTGGTCCCTTTCCATGAGAGCCTAGTTCTCCCTTAAGCGTACATTACACCAAAGTATGAAACTATTGTTACATTTATTAGTCGAAACTTGTTTGTTTGAATAATAGCGCCTTTTTTATTTTCTGCTCAACTCTTTTCATGTCTGGTGCTTCTAGGGAAGGTTCGGTGGCAAATAACTGGCAATGACTTCGGCCAAGGACATCCGTTAGGTGTTAAGCAAGGTCCGGCTATGGCTTGCAATGTCCTCTCGCTTCCTTGGTCGTAGAACTACAACATTAAATTGAATAGTACTAGTCGGTCCAGTTTGGGTCATACCGTCTAGATAAGCAGTGGACTGCAGAGGACTTTGTCTCACTTCAGTAGAATGCAACCAAACTTTTTTACATAAAACGTGAATTGACATTAACAAGAAATCATCATCTGTGACTAGAAGATGATGATCTTGCATGTCTATTGGCAACGTAACCAGGAGTTTCTATGTTTTAAAGATATACTCCGTAAAACATACGGACATTATCCTAGTTATAAATTTGTGGTGGTATGTCCAGACGATGCAAAAGAAGTGAGTTTTGTGTTTGTGTACTCCTTAAAACGGGTAAGTGGACTAAATTCGAAAGAGAGTTAATACCCGTAAGTTCCAAATGCTACTACAAGGGTGAGAAACGTTATGGAACTTATGTCAATGGAGCTTGTCATTGGATACGTACTGATCTACGGTGTGGGGGAAGCTAAGACATAGTCTTGTCCTTTAATCTAAGTGGCAACAACTTCCGGTATATAGACTTACCACCAAAGTCCTCAGCACGTGGGTATGGCGATGATTATGATGAATCGTTCACGATTTCTGTTTGGAAAGATATGCTCTCAGTATCACAGACAACCAAGACGGGGACAAAGTTCTCTTTGGGATGCAAATTTTCAGATCCGTTTTAATAGCAATTATTGACCGCAACTAATTTAAGATCCAAAATAAGGCCCAAACCCACAAGACTCCCTTGGTGCATCTAAGGAAGGTTCGGTGGCAATAACTTCGGCCTAGGACATCCGTTATGTGTTTAGCAAGGTCCAGCTATGGCTTAGCAATGTCCTCGCGCTTCCTTCCTCGTGGAACCACAACATTATCTATATTAGAATATTAGGCCAATTAGGGTTTGCCAAACTAGGATTAGGGTTTAATGAAATGTGAGCTATTATAAATAGCTCACCATATATTATGTAAGACAACATTATTATCAATACAATTATCTTATGCAATTCTATTCCCTCTATAATCTTATCATGGTATCAGAGCCTCTCGCTCTTGAGGCCTAAATCAAAAATCTCGCTACCCTGCCGGTGGGTGTTTAACCTAGCTATAATGCCCACCGGCGGGATCTTGACAAACAAATCAAATTTTCCGTTTTTCCCTTTTAATATATTAGTTTCAAGAATGAATAAATTCAAATCAATTCATATTTATTTGATCAATTTTTTGGTTATTGGACCAGTACGGCCAGTAGTCATAAGCATAGGCAATATTTTTTTGATGATTAGTGCTTTATGTCATTCCACATCCTTAGAAAAACTCCAACCCAAATCTTTTTCTTCCCTTTTTTCGGCAAATCTAAAAATTGAAAAATAAAAAATGCAATTTCCTCTGTTCTTCCATTCAATATGACAGATCTAAGAAATCTTATTTCTTTAATCAAGGTGGTATTAAATTTCCTGGCGAGTTACGCATGAAAAATTTACTGGCGAGTTACGCATTGAAAAAAAACTGGCGAGTTACGCAAGAAATTTGTCTGGCGAGTCCCATACGCACCAAAATTTGTTTGGCGAGTCCAATACGCACCCTTACCAACCAACTTGTGAAGAAGAAGAAGATTGTTGAGAATTTTTTTTTGAAAGAAGATCAAGATGAAGAGATGAAGACGTTTTTTTTATATCGATTATGATTTTCTTGTATGATGAATAAATTCAAATCAATTCATATTTATTTGATCAATTTTTTGGTTATTGGACCAGTACGGCCAGTAGTCATAAGCATAGGCAATATTTTTTTGATGATTAGTGCTTTATGTCATTCCACATCCTTAGAAAATCTCCAACCCAAATCTTTTTCTTCCCTTTTTTCGGCAAATCTAAAAATTGAAAAATAAAAAATGCAATTTCCTCTGTTCTTCCATTCAATATGACAGATCTAAGAAATCTTATTTCTTTAATCAAGGTGGTATTAAATTTCCTGGCGAGTTACGCATGAAAAATTTACTGGCGAGTTGCGCATTGAAAAAAAAAGCGGCGAGTTACGCAAGAAATTTGTCAAGCGAGTCCCATACGCACCAAAATTTGTTTGGCGAGTCCAATACGCACCCTTACCAACCAACTTGTGAAGAAGAAGAAGATTGTTGAGAATTTTTTTTTGAAAGAAGATCAAGATGAAGAGATGAAGACGTTTTTTTTATATCGATTATGATTTTCTTGTATTTCTCCAATCGTAAAGTTCGTACTATGTACTGCCTTTACGATTGCGGGAGGGTATTAGGATATTAGGCCCATTAGGGTTTGCCAAACTAGGATTAGGGTTTAATGAAATGTGAGCTATTATAAATTGCTCACCATATATTATGTAAGACAACATTATTATCAATACAATTACCTTATGCAATTCTATTCCCTCTATAAGACAATATTATTATCAATACAATTACCTTATGCAATTCTATTCCCTCTATAATCTTATCAATCTAAGTATCGCGTTATTGTGCATAATATTGCCTAGAAAGCTCGACTATTGTAAGAACGGTTATTTATCTTTCCGCTTTGAATAAGACTCAAAGCGCGTAAAATGGGATTAGCAATAAAAAAAATGAAAAGGCATGCAGAATAATAATACTGAAAAGTCAACCAAGTGTTGTGAGTGCAGTGGAGCGCGGGTCACCTTCAAAGCATGCAATGGCATGAATTGCGAGGTCCCGGGTTCGACTCCCTGCATAAGCAGTATGCGGTTATTGCACGGGGACCTTTGGGGTCTGTTAAAGCAGAGTGCCGGCTTATCGTGCTGTCGCGTATCTCTCGGGGTTTGGTCTCTCAGAGGTATATCGCCCTAGGTTACTAATGAGAGATTTTACTCGTTACCAAAAAAAAAAAATAGTACTGAAAAGTCACACTGAATAGTCAAAAAGCATGAAACGAACACATATTCCAACGGCAGTTTATTTATTCACCGTATTCCCGTATTCATATTTCTAAGTATCAACAGACAAAGTTTCATAGGACTCTACAAAAACGATCCGACTATATCCGATAACTATACATGAACTTTAGACAGACTCTTAAACTGCTTATATCAATCAACAGACATGAATAATGTTTCATTAGTTACATCGACTTAGTGTAAGATTATTGATAGTATTGGAGACAAAATTTTGACAAGTCTTGGGATAAAGATTTACCAAAGACCACCAATAATCTTTACTAGTTTTGAGAAAATCGAAGATTAGTAGAAAATATGAGAAGCCTCCGGCCCAAACTTCAGATTGGTGCAGGGTAGAAAATCCGAGAAGCCTTCAGTACGAACTTGAGAGTGGCGATAGAGGGATTATAACCAACCAAGAATTCCAGAAGCACTTAATCAGGTGAATTTTGCAGCAGAGCAATAGTTACCCGGGTGATGGGCAGTCTGACAGCATCAGCGTGCTGTCTGGGACAAGTCAGAGTGAAGTCAATACCATAAGAGTATGACACCACCAAGTCTTGTGGAAACACATCCCATCTGTTTACAGGAGGAAGAATAGTGCACCACTGATCATGAGTGTTAACAGGACGGAAACAGTTGGGAACTTTTCATCTTTCGCGAGAAGGACCAGCCTCGTGCTCAAACGCATCAACTTGTTTTTAGTTGAATTTCACTTTTTGTTAAAGTTATGGGACTTGATTGCTACAATTGAAAGTTAAAAGCCTAATTTTACCATTGAACAAAGTTAAGGGGATAAGTTGCCACTTTCGCGAGTAAAATACAAATTAACCCACAATATTGTGGCAAAATACTAATAAACTGTGGTAAATGGTAATATATTGTGTCATAGACACACAATATAAAAACAAATGCGTGACTTAATAATTTTGCTTGTTTAAAAACCTACATAAAAAAATCAAAACATGAATTTTTTAATAACAATCCACAATATATTGATAACTTTGTTTTTAAATGAATAAATAAATTCATTCTTGTTTTAGATCAGCCAACGATGGAGTTAAATTTTAAAGCAAGAGGTGTCTATGTAAGTATGAACTAAATTATCGAATTTATACAGGTCGAGAAAAGTCAATCGGGTCATGTTGCTTTTGCCAGGTCTACCTTTAGGTGTAAAGCAAGGTCCGACTATGGCTTGGTAATCTCATCTTGCCTCCTTCGTCATAGAACTAAAACATCATTATTCATTACATTAAATCGAATAAGACCAATTGTATAAGACCTTAGCTAAAAAATGAGTTATTATGGTGAAATATGACTCAAATTGGGCAAATATGAGTCAAAATTAGTTACAAATCTCCTCTCCCTCCCATTCTTATTTGGAAATTGAGATGACGACACCAGGTGTTATTCAAATTGAGTAACACCCGGGATATAATTTTAATTTCCTTAGATATTTTCATTCCAGTCCTATTTGAGTTCGAGTTCTTCAACTCCATTTATTGATTCACTTAGCGATCACGAGACAGATAAAATCCAGAACTATCTAGCCGCTTCTCTTCCTAACTTGGTCCTGTTGCATGAAAGCCTAGTTCTCCCCTAATTTAAATTAAAACCTACATTACACGGAATTATTATTACATTGATTGATTAATCGAAACTTGTTTAATTTGCGGAAGTGATAGTGCTTTATAATTATTTTATGCTTATCTCTTATTAATGTATTTACTACTCCTCCCATTTCAGTGATATATTTACACTTGATTTATTTCTCTATCACAAAATAAAGGAAGTATAAACAAATCACTAGGTATTTATTTTCGAAAACTCCAATTTAAACTTCAAATTTAGACTATGGAAAATTGCATGTAATTAGGCGTACAATTTTAAAAAAAAAAAGTTCTCCAAGGGTTCCTACGGTAGGGTCCGTCTAAGCTTTGTCTAGGTTTTCCGTCCTTGGATTCAAGGCGCTCTCTCACGTACTAAACGTGAGATACTCCTAGACGTATATGGGGTAAGATATTCCATAAAATAAATAGAACATATTATTTTAAACTATAAAATTTACATATAGGCCAGTAAAAGACAACCTCTAGATTTCTTGTTTGATGTTGTAGTGACCAATAAGACGACCTAATTTGGCCAATTCTTATTTAAGACCGACCATGTGATAGGAGTGAGAGAAAAACAAAATATATTATGAAAAAACAAGAGAATGGATGCGGAGAAAGAAGAGCATGAAGATATATTTATTGGTGGGAGTAAGTGAAAAAAGTGTAATAATAAAAGGAGAATGAAGAGCAAAATCGTCATAAAATTATTGGTGGGAGTAAGTGAAAAAAGTGTATTAAGGGTAGGTGTAATTGATAATTTAACCTATTATAGTTTTACATAGATACGATTTTCTTTTAATTGGGAAATAAGATATATTTATTAATTGATTAGGAGTCCACATCTAGGTAGCACAGACACTTCTCTTAATCAGCCGTCCCGTGTCCGACACCGTGTCGGACACACGCCGAAACGTGTTGGACGCCTATAAAGCCGTGTCTAACTTTCAACATTTATTTGGGCACGTGTCCGACGCGTGTCCATAACATTTGGACATCATTTAGGGTGAATGATGTTATTTAGACGGGAAATGAGCTGTTGAAATAGCTTGATTAGAAGATGGGTTCTAATGAAAAATGAAAATGAGTTATAATCATGGACAAGTTTTACTTTGCTTATTAAAAAAATTTAATATCAAATACTTTTATAAAAATAAAATCGAATGTTTATATAACGTGTCTCGTGTCCTAAATTTCATGGGATGTCGTATCACGTGTCCGTGTCCATTTTGGTACTAACTAAGTCCACATTACCATATAATAACAGATACAAGTGGATTAGAATTGTTAACAGGAAAGTGCAATGGCCGTGGAAGAAGTTTACCTCCCTAACGACGTGATTGGCAACATCCTTTCAAGATTGTCTTGTAAGTGCTTATTACGATTTAAGTCCGTTTGTAAGTCATATTTCACCCTAAACTATGGAGTATATATTAGGAGGTAATGAGGTATATGATATTGTCCAAGAGGTTGCAGTATCATTATTATTATTGTTTACAGAGTTAATGATAAGATAAGAACCTAAATTATTACATATTTTTTTTTAAGAACCTGAACTATTTATGTTTCCAATTAAGAGATTATGTGTCAACATCTTAACTTTTCCGTTGCAAATCATCCACCTTCAATAAAAAGTTAATATTGAAACTTCTTTTATTTTATTTGTTAAATCTGAGATCCCACTTTCCCACCTTCCCCATCTTCAGTGAAGAATTCAAGCTACAGAATTTCTTGTAACAAGACTATCTATCAGCAATACTTTTTAATTTAAAAAAAAAAAAAAAAAAGGTTTTCCTACCAAAGGGATATATAGGCCATGTTTGGTACTCGGCAGATTAATAATAGCAAAAAAAGATTGATCAAACAGATTATAAATCACAGATTGGATTAACAGGTTTGACTAGTATGTTTAAATTAGCAGATTTAGTAAAAGTGTTTGGTAATTAGCGGATTTAAGTTAATAGATTGTTGTATCTATATAAAAGTGGTTGAAAGATTCAATTTTCCCAATCTACTAATGTGAATATGCTGGGTGGAGCAGCATATTGAAAAACAGTAGATTGAAGCTCAAGCTACTGTTTCAATATGTCATTTACTAAACACGTAAATTAGTAGATTAGTAAGTCAAGCATGCTAAAAGGCTTAAATATGCTAAATATTTACCAATCTACTGTTTACCAAACACCACATACCCTTTTTAGGTCGTTCGTCACATACAGGGGGAATTAAATATCATACAAGAACGGAACTCAAAAGTTGAAGATAGCTTAGAAATGGGAAAACAACTCTTTTTCCATCCCTTATAAAATGCACTTTTTCAAATTTACTCCCTTTTATAAAAAAAGTTTAAAAATTACACCCAAAATATGGGTAGCCATAAATACACGGCCAAATAGTATTGGGACACGGAGGTTTACAGTGATACCCTCAAAGTGAACCTCATGAGCTTCAATCTGAGCAGTAGTGGGGCCCATTTGAATTATCCTTATGCAAAGAATTCCCGTGTCCCAGTATATCCTCACAGTGTATTTATTGGCACCCCAAAATATTGTCAAAGTTTAGAAATTGCTCCCAAACCTCTAATTTTGTATGTTTATGACAAAAATGCCCCTAATTAATTTAATTCATCTATTTTACTTCTATCCCAATCTCAATTGTCCACAAAGATTGAGTTTTGAGCACAAGTATGACACCTTTGCTGGCGATTATGATCACAATACCAGGATGGATTGTCGTGTTAGCTATTCTGATTTTAGGGGTAATTGTATAAAACTATGGTGGTGTGCCGGAAATTGCGTTTGGGGATTAGTAGCTATGTTGCAAGATGAAAGACGATTTATTTTTAGAGTGCAGTGTATCTAAACTCAATCATAGAATCGATGATGAGTGATTTACTTTAGAGTGCAGTGTATCTAAACTCAATCATAGAATCGATGATGAGGGATAATTTCAGCACTAAGGGGGTGTTTGGTTGGCTCTCTTGGAATGGATTGGAATGGATTTGCTCCATTCCAATGTTTGGTTGGAGTGATTTGGAATGGAGTTAGATACCCAATGGATTCTAACTCCATTCCAACCCCCTAGAATCTCATACCAAACTTCTACCCTTGGTATCAAACTCCATTCCACCCGTGTACAATTTTAAGATGAACCAAACAAGTTTATGAAGGAATGGATTTAGAATCCCATACCATTATGGATTCATATTCCAATCTATTCCATTCCATGCCAATGAACCAAACGCCCCCTAAAGTTATTACACCCATCAATGGAGTACAATTCAAGAATGGTGATTACTAGGTTATAACCCGTGAAAATTTACGGGGCTGTTTTATTCTACAGACATATAAATACGATTTCAAATCATATTCATATATACATTAAAAATTAAAATTTGTAGTTTTGAAGAGTATTCTTAAATCATGCTTATAGATTATATGAATAAATGTTTGGGAGTTTGAAATTATACTATTGTCACTTATAGTTATCTTATTAAAATTAAGAAAAATGTCAATTTGATTTTAAAATCCGACAAAAAAAAACAAAGAATAATGCGGACTTAGTTCTAAAATCTAAAAAAAATTATGTCCGTGATTTAATACGTGCGAAATATGAAAAATAAGTTTAACAAAATGTTACTTTCTGCGATTCTTTAAAATTGCACCACTTTTAAGATTTGTGAATGCTATTTTAATGTAGCGCGGGTACGTGACAGTTCATAAGAGTAGAGGAAACATATAAATTGCAATATTTCCTTATTTGCCTTATCATGAAATTGCAACATTTCTACCTTGGTCTTGTTTTTGGGGATATAAATATATAATGAATCCTTTTATTGAGTGAGACTCGCCTCTTTGTCACAACTCTTAATGGTCGTTTCAAAAGTAAATGTTACAATTCCAAATAATTGGAGGGAAAAATATAATAATGTAATGGTAATTGACGTGTAAAAAGCGGATATAGTGCAAAATTATTTCTTGTTTTTGTTTGCAAAATATTTAGGGGTCGTTTGGTTCGCTAAGGGAATTGAAGTTCCAAGGAATTAAGAGATCCCGTGATTTTATAAATCACATGAAATGGGAAAAAGTTGTTTGGTTGGAATGTGGGAAGTGAATTCCACAGGAATTTCCACTTACCTAGGGGGACCTAGGTAAGCAACTTCCCACATCATGGAGGAATTGGAGTTCCTATGGAACTTCAATTCATGTGATTTGGGGCAAACAAACAACTCCCCCATTTTGCAAATCCCATGAATTACAATTCATGTGTTTTAGAATGGGTAACCAAACAACCCCTTAGTGTTCTTTCCCACCTTATATAGTAAACCCATGAGATATGACTTCTTCATATCCATAACCAAAACCCGTGAAATTCACTATTCTACAATATTATGTGTTAATTTTAAAAATGATTATAAGATGAAGTCATCCGTATCCTATAAATTTATAATCTAATACTCCCGTTTTTTATGAGAAATCTTATAATGGAATAATTGTAGCTTATATATGTTGCTTATTTCAAGACTCAAGTTGACTGAATTTCTCAAGGAAAATATAAATGAGTGGAATTCGAACTAATAGTTAGTTTAGTAATTAATATCATTTTACTTAAAAAGATGGTCTCACATTGTGATATTGTGTCACCCTATGATTAGTTCAGTAATAATAATTGTGAGATGATCTCATCTGTAAGACGGTTAATTTACCATAATAAAAATAATAGATAAAATAATTTCGTCAACCGTTTATTTTTGAGATGGCTTTTTCAATCACTCGAATTTTAAAATTAAGCAAAATATTCGTCGGGAGGACATATTTGGGGTTGCTATTCCCCGTGTAGTAGCTAGTAGTTAACTTTCGAGGCTTGCCCCTCTTTCGCACCCAAAAAAAAAACAAATTTTCTTCCCAAATCAACTTTCATGATTTTTGCGATTATTTATTATGATTTTTTTGTGATAGTCGCCAATTTCCCTTTTTGTGTTGCATATTTTCTTATTTCAATATTACGACATTTTATTGTTTCCTTTTTATGTTATTTGCACATAAATTTAAAAAGTTAATCAATCATGCGAATTTGAAAATCCCCCTACTAGTAAGAGAATAAAAATTCTCAAAAGTTTTCCCTCCAAACTCCACCTACTTATATAAGGAAAGAAATAAAATTTTCCCATTAAACTATAATATTTTTCTTAAAGCATGACTTTTTTTATTAAATTCTAAATTATAATTATATAATGTTTTAATCAAACTAAAATAAAAGGAATATAAAATTATAAAATACAAAATCGTTAATTTTTCTTCGAAAATGACTTAATGGCATACTTAAACTGTATAAAACAATAAAATAATATTATTAGCTACGTGAAAAAAACTCATTAAGATAATTTAAGCAAAGTTATAAAATAAATTCATTAACTTTTTGTTAAAAAAAAAGTCATGACATACTACGTTTTTTTTTCTCATATTAAAATACAATTAGGTGAAATATAAAAACTTGAAGGTATAAAATTTGGAATGAATCCTCCTATATACTAAGATAATAAAATTCTCCAAAGTTTTCATCAAAAAGGTATCAAGCTAAATAAGAAAACAAAAATACTTCTTTCTTTAAATTATTATCATTTCATCAAAATATAACCTTTTAATCAAATAATAGTATTTTCTTTGAAAATCTAAATTATAATATTTTAATTAAAGAAGATAAATTCACTATAATTTTATAAACTCTAAATTTCTAAATTTTTGTTATGTATTATTATATATGAGAGAATGACTTGACATATTTTGTATAAAACAAAAAATTAAACTGCTTTAATTAGCTTCATCACAAAAAAAAAATAAAAAATCATTAACATAATTTGAGAAAATTTATTATTTGTAATCATTAGTTTTATGTTAAAGAAAAAAATTATTAAACATATTTTATAACTTTACTAAATTCTCTTGATTAGTTCATAGTTCATTTTTTTCTCATATCAAAATACGATGAGGTATATGAAAAATATGAAAAATTAATAATGTATCAATTTAAAATATTTAAATAATAACTAAAAACAAACCTCTATATATACCGCAAATGTGCAGGATTTACACTATTAAATACCAATAGTATAATTGTTACATTCTCTAATATCCCTATTTAAAAAACCGCGCATTTGCGCGGGATCTATACTAGTTTAAAATTAATCTTCTCAAATTAATTTCCATGATTTTTGCAATTATGTAATATGTAATCTCTCTATTTATGTTGCATATTTTCTTACTTCAGTATTCTAATATTTTGTTTCCTTTTTTTTTTTTTGATGTTATTTGCACATAGATTTAAAGATGTATTCACAAATCTGAAGAGGTACTTAATCATTTTTTTATAATATAAACTTTCGTGATTTATGCTCCTAGTTAACACATTGTTTCCTTTTTTATATTATATGCACGTTTAAAGTCATACCTAGCGGATTACACTAAGAAAGAATCTTTTGCCACCCTAAATTAGCCAATGATTCGTAATGAGTTATGGAAAAATGAATATTTTGTCAATATTATTAGCCAAAATATCATTTTGTTTTTGTTTGATGTCTAGGACTTTGCCATAATGCCATGTCATCTTTTGGTTGTATATTACACTGACATGTCATCGTAGAGTTAGGAGATTAATATATAGAATGATGAGGAGCCCGAAAGCAAAGCTAAGGGGAGTGCAGTCTTTGAGTAAAAGTGTGTGAACTATCGTCTCAAATGTTTCTTTTGTAGGAACGAAATATAAGTTATCATCACATTATTAGATACTACTCAGGTAGTTTAGAGATTCAAGTGAATTCTTTTGAATATAGTTGGATATCCCATTAATACAAGCATATCATGTGCAAAAATAAAGAGACATCGAAATATAATAATCAAGACACATCCTAAACTGAGTTTCGAAATAGTTTGTGCTTGATGATGAGCAAAACCCTGATGTTCATGAGTTTTGTAAGTGACGGTTTTTTTAAGAATTGTGATTTGTGAATTGCGCATAATAGTTATTTTCTAGAGAGTTATTACTAATTGTTTGAATAAGTTAATTAAGCTCAGCTCTTCACTCGGTAATGTTATATATTTGTCGATGAGATTATTGGATTAATCTCAGGTCTACTGTACGCCAACACGTCCCGTCTAAGTTATGTACTCCGCATAACATTCCGTGTTATCTTTTGGGACCGCACAAGCAAAGATGGACATATCAATTAATATGTGAATTGTCAACTACAATCGATGGCGGAATACATCTAAATGTGTGAATTTTGTAATGACTTGCAAAGACACTCACTAATACAAAAACAGAGCAACAGATTCTGCAAAACAAATCCATACAAAATTGAAGCATTTATTCATCTGATAAATGGAGCCAAGCTTACAAAAGAATCCCTATAACAATCGATGTAGTATTTGGGTACTGACATCCTATATTTATACAAAATACTCCGTATAAGACTATTCATCGGCTAACGAGCAATTAGTATTTCGAACCAAAAACTGATGCAGAGAGTGAAATGCCTCATGCAAGGGGAGGATAAAAAAAAAGCAGCATTCTTGACCACAAACTTCAACGAATTCAATAAGAACAAGATTGGTTGCAATACTCAGAATGGCAAAGGTAACCCTTGTTATAGGCAACCGGCAAACAACTTGTAGTATAGCAGGAAAACGCCATTTGAATCCAACACCATAAGAAAAGTACAGCCGCTATAAATCAACAGCATCCCAAGATGCACCTGCACCCCTTTGTTAAAAAATAAAGACATACATATTAATTGTTTTGGTCTAGTAGTTGTGTGTAATTTTCCTTGTTCATGGTCATCGGTTCAATACTTCTACTGAACATTTTCTATTCAATGTTTTTTTTACCATTTGTATTGTGTATATTTTTCCCAATCACACAAGAAATTATTATGTTAGAACCAGATTTCTCATTATATAAACATATTTCTGTAATTTCGTTAATTTTTCGCACCCCATCCACTAAATCCTAGAATCGTCTCTGGGTTCATGGACCGGATTTTAAACCAGCTCTTTTCACCAATAGTTATAGTAGAATCTTCCCTACTACTAAGAGAATAAAATTTTCAAGTAGTTTTCCCGCCTAACTTACACTACTCTTTGATGGGCCAATCTAAGTTGGGCCGTCGATTTTTAATAAATCAAATTTGCTTTTGCGTCAAGTCTAACGTATGATTTGAATCAATTGAAAACCTATACATGGAAACAAATGTATGCTTTGACTTTTCGAATAAATGCAATCCTATACATGGAAACAACCTCTCAAATTATGCAATCTTTACAATATTATCCCGAAAATATGCAATTACAATCAATTACCCCCTAATATATTATGCAATTTTACAACATATCAATTGCACTCTCGAATTATGAAATCTTTATTTTAGTAATATGGAGTATGGAGTATTTTTTAAATAATGTATAACAATTTTTATGTATTTTCTTATAGGAAATAGAAAGTGAAAATGTTAGTTTTAATAATTTGTAAATTGTCTTTTTAGACGCGTAGTATATTATTTTTACCAGTTTTCTTAATAAGGCTAATAGATTTTTTAACTAGATTTTACATCTAACTTAATTTCATAAATTAGTTCCCCTTATCGATTTAACATTATAGTGTTATTATTAATAGTAAACTTTCTTTTCTATCTACTTACTATTATTATATTTAGTATATTATAACATTAAATTAAAAGTAGCTTTAATTTATGCAAATAATTTTATTAAAAGTTCCTCTTTATAAATTTCATCTTAAAAATACCGTGCTATAGCACGGGAACTACACTAGTACAAATTAACCCACAATAATTGTGGCAAAATACTAATAAACTGTGATAAATGGTAATATATTGTGTCATAGATACACAATATAAAAACAAATGTGTGACTTAACAATTTTGCTTGTTTAAAAACCTACGTAAAAAATCAAAACATGATTTTTTTAATAACAATCCACAATATATTGATAACTTTGTTTTTAAATAAATAAATAAATCCATTTATGTTTTAGGACAGCTAACGATAGAGTTAAATTTTAAAGCAAGAGGTGTCGTGTAATATGAACTAAATTATCGAATTTATACAGGTCGAGAAAAGTCAGCAACTACTCTAATTGTTCAAGTAAAATTTGAAGTTCTTGTTAATTAGATTAAAAATCTATAGTGGTTCCAAAGCAAACATTAAGCCTCTCCTTAACGCCATGATTTCGGCCCTAGTTACCGTCTAGGTAGCACCAAAACGGACACGGACACGACACGGACACGTGATACGGCATCCCATGAAATTTAGGACACGGGACACGCTATTTAAATTTAATAAAAAAAACATATTTTATCGTTATAAATAACGTATGATTTTATTTTTGTGATGTATTTGATACTAAATTTAGGTAACTGAAGGTAAAATTTGACCTTAACTATAACTAATTCTAATTTAGCACCCAAACTAATCTTCTAATCAATCTCTTTTGAGAATTTATTCCTCGTGTAAACTATAACATGATTAGGCGTGTGTCCGACGAGTGTCGGGTGTCCGTGTGTCCGACACGGTGTCGGACACAGGACGGCTAGTTAGGAGGAGTGTCCGTGCTACCTAGGTCACCGTCGCAATTCATTTGTGAATAATATGAAATGACTTTATGATATTAAAATCTGACGTCATTTCAAATGGTAATATAAAGGATGTAAATCCTTTGGAAATATTATCTTACAAAATTTAATCAAACAAGAGAACTGGTGTCGTGCACCGTGGTGGTGGTCTGACAGGGATGTGTAATTTACAAGAGAAAGAGGGAGAGGGAGGGGTAGTTTGGGAATAAAAAAAATATTTTAGGAGGGAAATTTGAAAATAACAAGTTTAATGAGGTTTTCCGGCCATTTGGTATTGATAGTGAGTCGGAGTGAATATGTTGGTAGTGATTTTGGAACTTTTTTTATGTTGGTAGTGATTATGAAAAAAATGACTTAAGTTGGTAGTCTTTATCAATTAACCCTTTTTTTATCATATTTTCGTAACTTATAGATTATAAGCTCTTACAAAAACAATAAACAAATGTTATATTTTTTCTGTCTCCTTCGTTTGTTTTGCTTTGATTATAGAACATCTCACAAATAATGAAAAAAAAAGGTAAATAAATGACAACGGCGAAGGGGCTACCAAAAACAAATTACCATTTCTAATTTCAAACCGTCTCAATTTAAAAACACTTTCACTCCTGATTATAGAACCTCTCATAAATGTTATTATAAAATATTTTAGGTAGATGCTTAATCTTTTTATAACACCACTAGTTGAAATCCCGTGCTAAAGCACGGTATTTGAGAGCTAAAGAATGATATTTGTGAGTTTTGCTTATATAGTGGCCATTTAAAATATTTGTATAAATGAGTTGTACTTATTATAAGTTTTAATGTAGTTATAATGTTACTGATATATTTAAAAAAAAGTGTACTATTTAAAAGACTTTAAGATTAAATTTTTTTTGTGCAAGCCTTTTTTATTATTACATATAATGAAAACCGATTATTATTCAAAAACATACTCTATATAGGGTCACGACTAATAGGGGATATGATCATTGAGTTAAAAATAAAATGTAAGTATAATCTCGTAGTATATATAGGATATATATATTATCATACTATATAATATCACGTAGCATATAGTCATAATAAATAAGTATATATATATTATAGGATATTCATAAATCAATATATCACGTGCATATATTATTAATTGAGATAATTATAATATCACGGGATAATTATAATATCACGTAGCATATATTCACAATATGAAAATTATATATCTAGTATATAATTTAATTTCTTATTTTACATTAATATGTTTTTTAATTTATTTTCAGATTTTTTTTAATGAAGATTGGAGTGTGAATGCGTTATTAAATAGAAAGTTAATTGAATGCAAAATATTTTATTAAATATGGGATAAAGTTGTGGAATCTTTCTTGCCAAATATTTTATTTGTGACAAAGATTGAGCCAATATTTTGATTTTAAATTTGATTTTATTAAAGATTTGTATGTAACGTATGAAGAGTTCATTTGGATGGAAAAATATCAGTTGGGCAGATTTGAAATTTGGGCCATTATTAGAATAAGTATATGGGCTGATTTGATACGTTAAAAAATTAGGCCCTTTAAGAAGGTGAAGACAATTGAGCGGGAAAAAACATAAGATTTCTTATTCTTTTAGTTATAGGGGGATGTTATCTTTTTTATTTTATTATTTTGTAAAACATTTTCAATATCTTTAATATTTTTAACGTGGATCAACGCTCTTCGTCAACCATGAGACCACTCTTTGTCAATCAAATGAGCAGGAAAAAACTAAGGAACTCTTAGGGTGTGTTTGGATAGCAAAAGTGGAGAGAAAATGAGGGGAGAGAAAATGAGGGGAGAGAAAAGGAGGGAAGAGAAAGGGATGGAAGGGAAGGGGAGGGAGAATGGAGAAAGTCATTTTCCCTCCAAATCTTGCCTTTGTTGGAGAGGAAATAATTTGGCTTGGAGGGGGGAAGTGGAAGGATTCATTTTCCCTCCCCTCAAAATCCCTCCACCTCCATTTTGCTAACCAAACAAAGGATTTATCATCCCTTCCTTTCCCTCCCCTCTCTTTCCCTCCAAATTCTCCTATCCAAACAGACCCTTAATCTTTTAGTTTATTGGGAATTTGAGAAAGTTATGTTATACTATTATTATTATCACTAAAACTTGGGAGAGACGGTCTCTCACTAAGTTATAGAAAGACCAATCTTTTGTAGCCTTTTATTTGTATTTCGTACCCCTTTTATTGTTGATCGTGACATAGTAATTTCGTACTTATTTACATAATAAATGTACTCATTTTATCATTAATCATGATTTGTACCTATTTTATTCCTTTTAGTACTACTTTTTCTTAAAATTGTACAATAGTCTCTCAATAAAGCTTATTAAAAGACCATCTCTCGGGAGACCTACTCAATTATTATAGTGGATCTAGTCTATTTGGCATGTGTGCTTTACTTCCGATTTGGAAGATTTTGCCCTAGGTTTGACCATAAATACTGTCTAATCTTATTATTATCGACATTTATTTACTTTTACGGTTTACTTGTCGATCGGTTATTCGTTTGCGCGTGGGACATTAACGCTAATTTGCCAACAAAATCAAAAGTGTGATTCACTTAACCAAGAGAATCAATTTGAACAATAAAATGGCAAAGAGTGTATTAAGAGAAGGATAACCATCAAATGGTATTTGATTAAGGCAGTAGTGAACAATCCAAAGTTGTTGCTTAATTAATAGAAGCAACATAATTAGTACACAAATCGAACACTTAATTCGTACAT
Organism: Silene latifolia; assembly: GCF_048544455.1. Classification (NCBI taxonomy): domain Eukaryota; kingdom Viridiplantae; phylum Streptophyta; class Magnoliopsida; order Caryophyllales; family Caryophyllaceae; genus Silene; species Silene latifolia. Next base: position 193,973,940 of record NC_133527.1, read on the forward strand.
TCTAACTTAATCAGAAAGAAGGGAACTTGATTTTAGAGGCACAATTCCCAGGTCCCCTAGGAAGGAAAGGACAGTTCTTAAGTCTAGTACCACTTCTATCCACACACATAGAAACCTGCCAAATCTGACTCTGCCCTTGTGAGTTATGGTTACAGTCGATCCACGGGTGGAACCCGGTAGCTCGAGCAATGGCCTTCTTGAATGCCTTAAGAGGGTAGACTTGGTTGTTAGGTCTGATCCCGGCTTTAGCCAAGGCTTGTAGAAGATTGACCTTGTACTTGAGGTTTAAGGCTGCTTGGAAGTAGGGGATCTCGGCTAGGACCGATTTTGAGCAGCTTCCGTGCTTGTTCCATTCATGGACCCAAAATTTTCTTCCTATGTCGGGGCATGTTACTGATGGCCACTCCTTTCTTAGCCTGTCCTGCATTGGTTTGATCTGTTTCGAAGAAAAACGTTAGCCAGTTAGTTTACTGACAGGTTTTAAACAAATGTGAGTTATAAACACGAGTTTTTGATCATTTTAGCTAAATCAGCTACACGTTCAATCATTTTATTCATTGTTCTTAGATTCGGGATCCTACTTCGTAATCACCCGAATCATAAAACGTGGTTAAATCTAACACTTAGGAATCAAGATTGAATAAACAAGGCATTGATGATTCGCGAGGATTTATTTAATCCAAGGTCCAGAGGGTGGTAGTTGTTAGATGGTAGCTATTAGATGAACAAACAACAATGTTACTGTGTCGGTCACTCTAAATGAAAGGTATGGAATCCCCGAAATTGCTCTTAAATATCGAGTACTATAGAATGCATCAATTCATTGTTATGTCTGCCAAAATCTTATGAAATTATGTCTATTCGTGTCGACTCGAGTTTAGATGACAAAGAAAAACTGCCAACAGGTACCGAACTACTGACATTACTGATAGATGAACCATCTCAACCAAAACCTTAAGGTGATGGTTGAGGCCCAACTATTATAATGCCCGTTGGGCTTGAAGAGTGGTTAGTTGTGCACCGGCTCCCCGTACCGTGTGCTGGGTTTCCACTTCGAGTTTTTGAGGTTAGGGATTTAACCCGTGGACCTTCTTGGCCACACTTTTCGATCTGTGATAGATGAACTATCTCAACCAAAACCTTAAGGTTATGGTTGAGGCTCAACTATTATAAATATTCCTATTAATTACATTGTCTTCGATATCTTTGCGTAGTTAATAACTGGGGCTACTGAGGTTAATTAGACATGATAAACAAATTATTGGAATAGTACTAGTCGGGTCCAGTTCGGGTCATTCCGTCTGGATAAGACGTGGACTGCAAAGGACTTTGTCTCACTTCAGTAGAATGCAACCAAACTTTACATAAAACGTGAATTGACAGAAAGAAAAAGTGAAATCATGGAATGAATGCTAATTTAATTCCCGTGACAAAAAAGTTGTCAATTTTTTACTCCTACTTGCTTACATTTTTCAGATCTGAAATTATTTTTATACTTTTCAATTTTCATGTCACAAAATAACTGTGGATCTCTTTATATTGAGTTTTAAAGTCGGTAGTGGCAGAGACAGGATTTGAACCTAGCGGTCGAAAAATTTCAACGGAGACGAACGGGTAATGGTATAAGGGAAACTTGAAATCTTTTCGAAAATTCTAATTAAAACTTTTGTGATAACCAACCGCCAGCGGGGGCGAGCCCCTGCTAGCCCCCTAGCTCCACCACTGAACGCCGGATTAAACTTATCATTTACCGTCCTAGTACTCCTACCTGGCTCGAATCCGGATTAAACCATACATGTGACTATGTTTATGTTACTCACTATCAGACTGTGAGATTATTTAACAAATAAAGAAAAAGTAAAGTAAAAATAATAAAAGAACACAAATTCTCATTTAACACGACAATATCCGTATCCGTCTTAAGCTTACTGATAAATAAAAGAAATTAGGAGTGTAAAACGTACCAAAGCTTCATCAAAGTTACCACCACCACAATTGTAAGGAAAACTACCATCATTGTAGTAAGGCCATAATCCATATATTGTGAAATCAGCAGCTGGTTTTCCTGTAACTGGATAGCAACATCTTTCCCCATTTTGGTCACAGTATGATCCCAACCACTGTCATTTTCATTTCCAAATGTTAAGACATCTAATTAATAGTGGATCGAGTATTTACGCGTTAAACTAGCTGACATTTGTTATAACAACTCTTCATGGGACGTTTCACGTTTGATTATGGCACTAATACAAATATAAGGCGCCCACATAAAAGTAATTCATCAGTCTCGGTCATTTCTTTACATTTTCCTTAGTCATTTTTTTACATCTTTTTTTACCTTAGTTCTTTTGTTTTAGGCTTAATGTGAAAATCAAACGTAAAGAAATAACAGGAACACGAAAAGTAAACAAAAACATAGGAAGTCATAGTAGTTTAATTACCTGTTGGACAAAGTAGAACAAGTGGAAATCACCACTATTGTTAGCAAGAGTAACAACAGTTAAACTTAGCATTAAACTAAGTTTCATTAACATTGAGCTTCCTAATATCACCATTTTTTTGTGTTGTTATTTTGAAGAAAAATTGATAGAAAGGAAATGGGGAGGTGTGGTTATTTATAATACAGTTGAAACCTGAAAACTCCTGGATATGGGTCAATGTGAAAGAGTTAAAAGAGGTCTTCCTGCTTTTTTGGTAGTACGAGTTACTGTCCTGATGTAGTGCACAACTGCACATGGTACGATACATCGCTTTAATTATGCCTTTATTCGTGCTCATCAGGTCATGCTCATAAATTTTGTTCAACTAGATGTCATACTCTAGACTCATAGCCATTTTGTGATTTGCTATTGGATCGTATAGGCTTTTTTTAATGAGCATAAATTATTGTTTAAGACGAGAATGTCCGTCTTAAAATTAAAATGTTTAAATGAGATAAAAAAAAACATATGGATGGAGTAATGTTCAGAGACGGTAAGAAAATGTCTCATGTCTCACATTTGAACAAATGATAAATTGCAGTCTTGCTTGAGTCTGTTTTAAAGTCGAGAATTAAGTCGTTAGGGTAATAGCAATGGGAAGAAATAAGAAGTTCCATATCTTAGACCATTAGAGCATCCACATCCAAGAGGATGATTTTATCCTCTTATATTTTCTCTTTCCTTCTCTAATTAGGACACTTCACTTTCACCCATACTCCACTATTTCCATCCTCTTCTTTTTACTCATCTTAAAAAATCTCCACATCAAAGAGGATCAACTTATCCTCCTCTCCCAAATTTTTTATAAGCAAAAATTAAAAAAGAAATGGATTACATGCCACATGCTAGATAATGAATGATAAGTGGGCACAAGGGCCAATGTTACATATCCTCTAAAAATAGAGGAAGTGTTCCTCTTCCTCCTTCTAAGAGGACATGTAACATTGGTTCCACATTGAAGAGGACATCCTCTTAGATGAGAGAGAGTCCTAAGAGGATGGTCCATCCTCTTCAATGTGGATGCTCTTATCCCCAAGCAGAAGGTCACACTAACTGGGTCACCAAAAATTTTCCTCTTAATCACACCTTATTAATCTTGATCCACTTTCATACTCCCAAGCAGAAGGTCACGACCTAGGTCACCAATCCAATCATTTTTCCACTTTCCAACATTTACAATCATTTACCACATTCACTACCCCACCAAAACCTCTCTATTACTTTTACAATTATTTTTCCATTTACTTTTACAATTATTATTTACTATAATTAAGTTATTTTTGTCATTTTAATAAAATAAAAACTACTCAAATATGTTAAGTAAATTAATTTTGGAAAGTGTAAATTTAAAAAAAAAAATTGAATTAAAATTGACGGTTTTATTTGAAATATTAAATCTAAATGTTACGATATATCGATTCTATTAATGAACATATTTGAAATATTATTACATATTTGATGATATACTAAATAGACGATATACAAATATACCAAATATGTTAACGAACGTATTTGACGATATACTAAATAGACGATTGTTGTAAGCCAATAGAAATGCGACATGTTGAAGGTCACCAACCTTCAACCTCTTCTCAACTCAAGGTCACCAATTGACCTTGAATAACTCAAGGTCACCAATAACAACATCGATTTACTCGCTAATTACGTCATTAGCATGACCCAACAAGGTCACGACCCGGTTGGTGACCTTGCTTGGGCATGGTCTTATAAGGAACTCCTTACCCATTGCTTTACATAATAAAAAGTTTCTTATATGAAACCGGTTTTCATGTTAGGAAAAGGTGAAGAGAGATAAAAGTATGGAACTTTTACCATTGAGCATAATTAAAAAGTTTCATAATTAATTTAGTGGGTTGATATGTCAATGATGAAGTTTAATTAGTAAGGAACTTCAACCATTATTATTGCCCTTAGTTAGCTTTGATTAAGAAGATAGATATCGAGTAGTTTTACTTGATAGTAGTATGGTACCTAGTGTAGTCTCGAATGGATAAAAAGATTGAAGTACTCTATCACGGTAATTTTATATTTATGGTCGTCGAATTGTCTTTTCATTTTAGGTTTGACTTGGATTTTTTTTGGGGGGGATGACGGAGAACTCGTAGCCCCTATTTTTGGTGCGCTTTACAATTAGGGGGCGTTTGGTTCATCTAGATTAATTAGTGTATACACAATCGAATATAGGATTCTTTACCACTAACGGAGCAATTGTAAGACATGAAAATAATTGAATCAATCACGTATGTCGGGGGTGGGCACCTTCGTACCATATGTAGATCTCTTCACACACATGGTTATGTTATGTATGGAGAGAGTCCTAGGGCTAAACAATTTATGGACCCGTCATTGACTAATAAATGTACCAATTCCATCTACCCTTCTTATATTGTAACTCGATATAATGTTATACGAAGTAGTAACTTAGTAATAAATTCATATATTTGTAGGTAAGGGAAAAAGTTACTCGGTAAGTCGGTAATAGAAGTTGAAAGAATCGATTTTGATTAAATTAACTATTTTCACATTGCTCGTACACATTAGCAAGTAGCGATATTGATCTTGTTTCAAAATTATTTTTATAAATTGTTTTGGTAAAAATTTACCGACTATGAATTAATTATGTGAGTGATAGTGATTATCCTTAATGCCAATTACGTTTAAAGTACGAACGAAAGGAACGACAAAATAAAGACAAACGAAGAGGAGGACACGGAGGATTTTTGGTGACGCGGAAAACCCGGTGTGGGAACAACCACGGGGGGAGTCGGAATCCCGCCAATTATTGCACTATAATCGAGATTTTATGAACAAGTAAGGAAATACAAGTATAATGTCGCTAGATAATTATCACCAATTGCCAATGATTTTTTGGGTGGAGTTGCTGCTTGATGATGCTTGTGAATGTCCTCCGTAGATTGCTTTGCTCTTGCTTTTATAGCTGTTGAAGTCAATGCTTAGGGTTTCAAAGCTGTTTCTGCTTCTGTTGCGGAATAACGGGTCAATATGCTACAAAGTAGGAGTTTGTTAGTTGACTGGGTCCTTTACTCTTTCTCGCGCATGGGCTTTTTACTTAGGCAACTTGTGTTTGTTTACTTTCCATCCCATGGTCCACAATACGCCACCTCAGCAATCCCTCTCTCCCCTCTTCTTCCAATTGTCGCGCGCCACGTTGGCATCCCTTGTCACCTTTTCTCGCCAATGATATTCTGCCATGTCACGGGTAATAAATGACATTTTTATCCATAACAATTGCCCCCAAATTTCCGTCTCAAATATTTTTTAGGCGGGAATTTCAGTTGCGACGCGGAGAACTGACGAAGCCTTAGCAGTTATCTTGGTTTCTACAACTTCCCTTACTTAACTCTTCTCAACCGCCCATTAACTTCCCCACTTGCCCTCAAACTCTTCCTCTCACGCCACTCCCTCGGTATCCTCCCTCTTTTTATATTCCCCAACTCCCTCTATTATTACTTCTCACTTCCTATCACCATCAATCACTTCCCATCTTCTCCGCCGGTTGCTTTGTTTCACAGGTACTTTGTCTTCACCTTCACTCTCTTTATATTTCTGTGCATACTATGTCACAAAAAACCGCTTCTTCAATCTCAGACTCGGATCCGGCGATGTCGCCTAACCTCTTTCTTTCCGGCGGTGTGCTCTCCGCCAAGCACTCCTGTGATTCTGACTTTACCTCCGAGGATCTTGAGTATATCAAGAAAACCTTCGGTTTTTCTGATGATGTGGTGTTCCACATTCCGACTCCTGGCCAGAAAGCCGACTCGGTGAGGGAAGGGTGGATTTGCTTGTACGAATACGCTTTTCGTCTGGGTCTGCGATTTCCTTTCCCTCCCTTGGTCCAAGAGTATCTGAACTTGAATCGGTTGGCTATTTGCCAAGTGGCCCCATACACTTGGCGGACCTTGCTTGCGATTGATGCTATGAACAATCGTTTTGGTTATGAAATTGGTCTCCCGGATCTTGCACACTTGTTCTCGGTCAGGTCCCTGGCTCGGGGTCAAGTGACTATTCGAGTCCGAGACGGGGAGAAGAATTGCATCATCTTCCCGTGAAACCGGATGATAGCAAGTGGTTTTCCCGCTTTATTTTCGTGAAAATTGATACTCTTCCTGCTCCGACTGACTATATCGTCAGTGTCTGGCGATCAACACACGGTATTTGCATGCCCTTATTCCTGTGCATTTTTCTTTGGCGCTTATATTTCCTTACTTGGTTTATTGTGTAGGTCTGTGCCACTTGCCTTTGTCTCCTGACAAGACTGCCTCGCTTTCCAAGTTATTCAGTCCACCTCCAGAGAATAGGACCTTTCCCAATCTGATCCAGGATTCTGCTGCTGTGGTGAAGAAAACAGCTGCTGAAGAAAAAGATTTAATGTCGACTAGTGTGTTGCTCTTCCCCTTTATGACTTGGTTCTATTTCTGGATTCTTCGTATATCTGGTTCTGACTTAATATTTGCTGCTTTTAGGTTCTGCAAAATCTAGAATTTCACTGCAAGATGTTTTGGCTCAGAGAGTGCAAGAGCAGGTTACGGCTGTCCCCAAGCCCGCTGAGAAAAGAAAGTCTACTCCTGCCCCTGGTTCTGGACCTCGTCCCAAAAGGAGGTCTGCTGCTGCGGAACGGGCTAAGGAGCAGACTCCTATTGAAGCTACGCCTCTGGCTGTGAGGCCTCCATTACCTGGGCATGGATCGTCTGCTTCTGGAGATGCTCTAATTTCCAAAGCTGTTCCTGGTTCTGCCCCAGCTGTGCCTGCGTCTGGTGTGACTCCAACGTCTGGAGCCACTCCTGCCTCTGGAGCTATCCCTGCTTCTGGAGCTGCTTCTAGCTCCAGAACTGCTCCTGCTTCTGGGGCTAAATCTACTCCTGGGGTCATTGTTTTTTCACTTCCAGATGATTTTGGTAGGGCTAAGTCTACGAGTAGCCTGGACTTAATGAGTCAGATGCTTCTTCCGGTTCCTAGGTCTACGCTGGATAGCAGTCCTTTGCCTGACTTGGTGGATCGTGCTACTGAGCATTCTTTTGAGGTAAACATTCGTTGGCCGCTGCTGTATATATGTATATATATATATATATTTTTTTTTTTTTTTTTTTTTGACGCTTGGTTCGGTCCACCGGTCTTTTCGAGATGGCCCCGTATCTCGGGAGAAGGTGCCTCTTCCGGTAGCGAGAAAATGCGAAACTCCGGAAGCTGGCGAAGGAGGCAAATGAGGATAGGCTGAAAACTCAGGCTGATCTGAATAAGTCCCAGGATTTGCTGCTGGAGGAGGCCACTCAGAAGCAGAGTTTGCAGAATAGTCTTTCTCTTGCTGAGGGGCGGGTTTCTGGTGCTGAGAAGAAAATTGCCGATCTTTGAGAAGAAAGTCGCCGATCCGAGAAGGAGGTGCGATGCTAAGGAGAAGGTCGCCGATCGAGAGGCGTGCTTCTGATGCAGAGGCTCATGCTGCCCAGATTCAGGAGGAGAAGGTTTCTGAGGTGCAGGAGTTAAAAAGGACTCTGGTGGATGCTCTGTCTTATGCTGCTCTGGAAACGAAGATTGACTGTATAAAGGTGTTCCAGAAGGGAGGACATTCGGCCTGGGATTTAGGAGCTGAAGAGGGGAGGCTTGCTGCTACCTTTCCGGATGGTCTTAATCTGGATATATTGGCTGGCTTGGTGGAGCCTGGTACTGTTTCTGCTGATGATCCAGGCGCTGAGGAAGAGGTCAATTCTCCTGCTCCTGATGCTCAGGCAGCTGCTTCTGAAACTGTGGTGCACATTGACGTAGATTAGTATTTCTCTGCATCTGAAAGACTTATGCTATGTTTAGTTAGTTTTTGGCCCTACGGGGCATGACATCTTTATTTTGAACAGTTTGTGTACTTTTGGTCTGGCTCTGGTGCCAGGCGTACTTTGCTTTGTGGCTTAAGTATTTTCTACTAGTTATCTTTTTGTGTCGTACCGTTTCTGGTGCTTTGATTTGTGCATGCACGTCGTTTGTTTGGCCATCGCTGATAGATTGCTGGCTAAGGGGTCTAGTATGCCCACTCGTCCAGAGGAGCCAGGCTTGCGTGGGTGCTAATGCATCGCGGGAGGCTGGTTGTCCCGGTTGTATGTGCTTAGCCACGGACACACGCCTTCTGTAGTGGACACAGGCTCTGCCAGATTAGTTTGCATTTTATTTCCTTGGCTTACTTCAAAATTATTCACAGTGGTTTTGCAATTTTAAAGCTTGTTAGAAAAAATACGAGCAAGGCTGTTAGAACCAGAAATGTTGGATTCAAAAATAACGTTTTTTTTTTTTAGAGCCAGAAACATTCAGACTCATGAGATATCTAGACCCAGATAAACATATAAAAGATAGAAAAATGTTTTAGAAATAGGAAAATATCTTGAATTTTTGGAGGCATAAAAGTGTTTAAAGACAGAAAAATATTCAGAGCCAGAAAATATGTAAGGCAATATCTAGAACCTCGGGCTGGGTCAGATATCGGTAGGCTGAGTACCCGGTTGTTGACCTTGCTGGTGACTTTAAATAAAATACTTTTTCAAGTGGGTGATATTCCAGGATCTGGGAACCATTTGTCCTTCCATAGTCATGAGTCGGTAGGCCCCATTTCCAACTGTGCTTTCTACTTGGTATGGCCCCTCCCAGTTGTAGGCAAATTTCCCTGCTTGCTGGTTCTTGGTATTCTGGAAGACTTTCCTTAGGACCAGATCTCCCACCTGCAGAGTTCTTACTTTTACGTTCTTGTTGTAGCTTTTAGCCACAGTCTGTCGGTAGGAGGCCATCCTGATCTGGGCGCTGGTTCTGAGTTCATCTATTGTGTCCAGGCTGCTTGCCATTTCCACCTGGTTCCGATCTTCTGTGATGCATCCATATCTGTGGGTTGGGACCCTGACTTCAGATGGGATGACTGCTTCTGCTCCGAACACCAGGCTAAAGGGGGTTTGCCCCGTTGCAACCTTTGGTGTGGTTCTGTCGGCCCAGAGAACCAGAGGTAGCTCTTCTGCCCATTTGCCCCCAATCTCCTCTAGTTTCTTTTTCAAGTTTTCAATGATAATTTTATTGCTGGATTCAGCTTGTCCGTTGGATTGGGGGTTCCTGGGAGTAGATTTCTGTAACGAGATATTCCACCTAGCACAAAAAGCTTCAGTCTTATTTCCAATGAACTGGGACCCATTATCACATATAATTTCAGATGGAATGCCAAACCTGCATATGATATTGCGTTTAATGAAAGATATCACCTGGGTTTTCGTAACTCGGGAGGATGATTCTGCTTCTATCCATTTGGAAAAGTAATCCGTCATGGCGAGCATGTAGACTTTGTTTCCTGGTGCTCTGGGTAATGGTCCCACGATATCCATCCCCCATTTCATGAAAGGCCATGGTGAGATAACCTGGTGCAGAGGCTCTGCTGGCTGGTGGCTAACATGGGCGTGTCTCTGGCAAGCGTCGCATCTTTTTGCGAATTCCATGGCATCTTTGCGCATTGTGGGCCAGAAGTATCCCTGCCTCAGTGCCTTGTTGGACAAGGCTCTCGCCCCCGCATGGTTTCCACATTCTCCACTTTGTGGATAGCATGCAAAACAGTCTGAGACTCTTCCCGATCCAGGCATCTGAGGTAGGGTCCAGCGTGGGATTTCCTGAAAAGAACGTTATCGATTAGTAGGAATCTGGATGCTTTCATTTTAAAGCCCCTTACCTCCTTTTTATCTGCTGATAGGACGTCATTCTGCAACCAGTCTAGATAGGGTTTCCTCCAGTCTGGAGTACTTTCTTCACTGCTGGTGCTGCACACTTTTTCTGCTTCCTGCTGAGATTTTAGTGTTGCTGGCTCCAGCACGTGGACAATTGGTATCGTGGAGATAGTTCCTGTTTTGAAGGTTGCCCCCAGGGTGGCTAGTGCGTCTGCTTCTGCATTCTGCTCCCGGGGATTTGCTTGATGTTGAATGTGACGAACTTGACTTTCAGCTCTTTTGCTACATCTAAATATGCCATCATCCTGGGGTCCCTGGCTTCATAGCAATCATTCACATGGTTAACTATAAGCTTAGAATCACTGCAAACCTGGAGGTGTCTGATTTTCAGATCCAGAGCCAGCTTCAGACCCAGGATTAGTGCCTCGTATTCTGCTTCGTTGTTTGTGGCTTTGAATTCACATCGTACGGCCTGGACTATGAGGTCTCCTTGGGGTGATTTGAGGACCAGCCCTACTCCTGCTCCTTTGGCGTTTGAGGCTCCGTCCACATGTAACTCCCACACTTGTTCTCCTTTGTCTTCTTCCAGATTCAGGATATCTGTTCGGCCCGGGTGGAGGTCTTTGGCGTAAGTCGACACAAAGTCCGCGCGAGCCCGAGACTTTATGGCCGTACGTGGTTCAAATTTCAAATCGTACCCGCTCAAATGTACGGACCATTTAGCCATTCGTCCTGATAATTCTGGTTTTCTCATTATAGTTTTAAGAGGATAATTAGTTATCACAGAAATTGTATGAGATTCAAAGTAGGGACGCAGTTTATAGGATGCAGTAACAAGTGCAAGGACAAGTTTTTCTAGTGATGTGTACCTGGTCTCTGCCGAAAGCAGAGACTTGCGATGTAGTATACCGGATCTTTGTGATCCTTCCCGCTCTCGTACTAGCACCGCACCGATCGTGCGCTTCGTGGATCGACAGGTATAGGAACAGTGGCTCCCCTGGCTCTGGTTTCGACAGGAGAGGCGGAGTGCTGAGATAACGTTTCAGCTCCTGAAATGCTTTTTCGTGGTCGTCCGTCCATTCAAATTTTTGGCTTTTCCTGAGTATATCATAGAAAAGCCTGCATCTGTCCGAGGATCTGGATATGAATCTGTTTAGGGCTGCCACTCTTCCGGTCGGTATTTGGACGTCTTTTGGTTTCTGCGGTGACTCAGTGCAGGATTGCTCTTATTTGCTCGGTGCTGACCTCTATTCCCCTCTGGGTCACCATGTACCCTAGGAATTTTCCACTGGATACTCCGAAGGTGCACTTCGTAGGATTCAGCTTCATTTGGTATTTCCTAAGGGTATTGAAAGTTTCTTCCAGGTGCTGGTGGTGCTGTGAAGCCTGCTTTGATTTGACGACCATATCGTCTATATATACTTCCATAGTTTTGCCTATTTGTTCTTTAAACATCATGTTTACCAGCCTCTGATAGGTAGATCCTGCATTTTTTAGTCCAAAAGGCATGACATTATAACAATAGATACCTCTCTCGGATCTGAACGCTGTCTTTTCCTGGTCACTGGGGTGCATCTTTATCTGGTTATATCCGCTCCAGGCATCCAGGAATGTCAGCATCTCGTGGCCTGCAGTAGCATCTACCATGGCGTCTATGTGTGGTAGAGGGAATGGATCCTTTGGGCAAGCTTTGTTCAAGTCCGTGAAATCGACGCAGACCCTCCACTTGCCATTCTTCTTTGGGACCACTACCACATTAGATAACCATTCTGGGTACTTTACTTCACGAATCTTTCTCGCCGCAAGGTGTTATCTACTTCCCGATTTATGACTGGTTTCTTTCAGAAGCAAACTTTCTTCTTTTCTGCTGCACAGGTTTGTAGCTTGGATCCACACTTAGCTTGTGAGTTATCACACTTGGGTCTATCCCTATCATATCATCATGTGACCAAGCAAAGCAATCTATGTTAGTCCTCAACAACTGAACGAGTTCTTCCCGAATCTTACCTCTACATTCAGATCCAATGAGAACAGTTCGCTCTGGATGCAGCGAGTCCAGGATGACTTCGTCTAGTTCTGCCTGCTGAGGTTCAATGTACTCGTCCTGGATGCGCTGGCTCTGTAATTGCTATGCGGGCGAACCTGTTGTTGGCTTCAGAGCCACCTTGTAGCAATCCTTAGCTTCTTCCTGGTCCCCACGTATTTCTTGTACCCCCCAAGGTGTTGGAAACTTCAGGCATTGGTGGTACGTTGAGGGAATTGCTTTCATCTCGTGGATCCAGGGCCTGCCAAGGATTACATTGTAAGTAGAGGGCCCATCAATAACCAAATATCTTACCTGTTTGTTTACACCTCCGGCGTAGGTTGGGATGATGATTTCTCCTAGGGAGTGCTTTGTTTCGCCGCTGAAACCAACCAAGGGAACTGCCTTCTTTGCTAGATCTTTTTCGGTAAATCCCATTCCTTTGAGTGTTTCCATCATGATCAAGTTGACGGAGCTTCCGGTGTCCACTAGGATCTTTTTTACTTTGCAATTTCCTATGGGAAGTGTGATGATTAGGGCGTCGTGGTGCTGTTCAGGAGTAGATCCTGCGTCTGTTTCGTCGAAGGTGACTGATGGCAGATTCTGGTGGTTAACCCTGCAGGAGCTCTCTGGTCTGTCTCCCTTAGCCCTGGTTGCGTGCCTCTTAGCTGCTGAGTAGGTCAGCCCACACAACTCCGATCCACCTGTAATGACATTCACAGTTCTAGAACAATGAGGAGGAGGAGAGGGCAGAACCTGGTCCGCTGAATTTACTCTTGTTGTGTTTCTGGGGAGGAGGTGATCCAGGTTTCCTTGGTCATAGTGGAATTTGACTTCCTTTCTGAGGGAGTGGCATTCATCGGTGTTGTGAGTGTTGCTGCCGTGGAACTCACACTTTTTGCTGTGTCTCTCGCTGCTTTGGGGTTTCCTTCCGGAAGTTTTGGCCATCGACTCTGCGTCCCGGCTCCTTCAAGGCTTTGAATAGTCCTGCAAGATTGGTAGTGAAACCATACTCACTTACTTTCGGAGGCGGATCCGCCCGACTTTCCTTCCGAGCTTCCGAAACTTTATTCACGTTCCGCTCGTAGGGTTTGGATCTTTCGCTTTTCTTTTCTACAGGAGCCTTTCGGATCGGGTCCGAATCATAAGTGCCTCTTACGGGTGCAGCGTCTTCTTCCACCTCATGACGGCGATTGCCTTCGATCGCACCTCCTCAAAGGTAGTGCATGGATGCATGGTTAACTCCTTGTATAACTGTGAATCCTGGTGCAGCCCTCGGCGGAAGGCTTGTATAGCGGTTGCTATATCACACCTCGGAATTGACACCTTTTCTTTGTTGAACCGGTTCAAGTAATCGCGGGTGGATTCCTCAAATCCTTGCACCAGCCGATAGAGGTCGCTGGTCTGCTTCTCTGGCTTTCTGCTGCTGGCGAACTGCTGGTTGAAGGCATTGACTAGGTCGGCGAAGCTGGATATGCTTTTGTTCGGTAAGCCTACGAACCACTCGCAGGTCGCTCTCCGACAGTGTTGATCCGAAACCTTTGCACATGCAAACTTCCTTTAGAGATCCAGTTGCGGTTATCACCATCATTTTCTGCTTGTAGTGGTTGATATGGTCAAGTGGATCTGAGGTCCCGTCATAGAGTGTCATAGCTGGCGGCACACATCCTTTAGGAACACCGATTAGAGCTATGTCATCCACGAAAGGTGAGTCTGCGTAGCTATCTTTGGCTGCTTTCTCCAGCGGGCGGGCTACGCCTGGTATCCTATACATTAGCTCTCTCAGCTCCTGGTATTGCTGCTCCAGCGAGTTACCTGCTCCTGCAAGAGAGTTAGAAACAGGCGGGAAGGAACCAGCAGGTATACCTCCTAGCCAGGGCGTTCCAGAAAGTTGGCCTGGTCTTGGGTGACCGGTTCGGTGTGTTGCATTGATTGTGGATCAGCCGCCATCCTGGTGTCTGCTGTAATTCTCCGATCCAGGCTCCACTGGTGAATTGGTTGCAGGATGGAACTGCTGCATTGGGAACAGATCCAGATTGCCATCCTGGTGTCTGGTGCGCGGGGGTACCCGAAAAGGGGGGAAGGTCAGATCCAGAAGGGGTGCTAAACAAAGCGTTACCTGTTGTCTGCTGCAGACTGGGTGGGTTATCGAATGACAGACACCCCAATCCTCTTGGCTCGATTGGTTCGCTGGGTGCTACCCCTGCAAGATCCAGCCTGGTAACTAGTTCTGACAGGATTGGTCGACCCGATCCTCCACTGCTGGTTCTGGCTGGAGCCTCTGGTGTAGATGCTGGTTTGGACTGGACTGCTGTCACGATTTGAGCCATCATATTCTGGTTGTCTTTCCTCAGATCCTCAACGGCCCGACGCAGAATGTCCATCCCCTGAATCATCACCTGCATCGGATCGAGTGCTGGAGATCCTCTGCTTCGGGGAACTTCTGCACCTGAGCCTTCCTGGGTCGGGCTTCTGGATACTTGTAACACCCCGGTTTATAAAAGAAGTCCTCGTCAAGACATTCCCTCATAAAACGGACTGTTACCATCTCGGTTTCCCGAGGTAGTGAATAACAAATTAAACTCCAAGGCAATTTATATAATATTTTAACTTAATTATTACAAATTCTCTTTTCAAATTAAATTACAAGAACTGACGTAAATAAAAGTGAAGTCTTCTAGATGATGATCTAGCTACTAGGGCGTCTGATCCAGTGTCTCACGCCCATCAAGCTCCCGTCCTATCTCTTAAACCTGTCAAGTCTGCTCCCCATAAAACGGTTCATCACAGGTGTTCACGAATACACAGGGTCAACCACGAGGTTGAGTAGGGAAAACAATAAAACAATAAATATGATATGCATGATACTCCGCCACCTCCATCGCCATCTCAACTCAATCTCATATCTCATATCCCGGACAACCCAGCCATACCGATCCCCGGTAGACTATATATCGACCGAAGCCGATCTCCGCCATTTCACCGGTGAGGACACCAGGGCAAGTCTGCAGAACCCGCCTTTGGGCCTTATCACAACATCACATCGTATCTCAACACCGTCACTACCACATCATCCTCCAACTCCAATGCATATGAAATGCTCAACAGTAATTAATGCAATGCAATATGTAAATAAATCATGAATGCTAAATCATAAAGTCATGCCGGTTACCCGATGTTGTGATATCATACTCAATACGATCAAATCGGTCAATCACCGTTCGAATATAAATGATAAGTAAATCAACAACCAGGAATCAAGTCAACACAATTCAACTATGACGATAAAAGGACAAGTGTATTTCCCTACCTCAAAGTGCAAAGCAAATCCAATTAAGAAACTCAAACAGTCCAAACAATAAAGCAACAGATCGATGTCAATGCTTCACAACTCCGTCACCTAATTAAAATATAATAACCACATATATAATTACTAATTGTCCGTATCATAAATTAATTATTTATAACTTATATATAAATTATTCTTTATAGATTATATAAATAAAATGATTATTTACGATGTTTATTTATATTATTTAATAATATATAACCGTCTCAATAACGAAAAGCCGTTTCAAAATAATTAATACAATGTCCTCGACAAGGCTCTTTAACCCGTGTTTTACTATGCCCTCGTAAGGTCCTACCGCCACGTCGCCACCATGGTTAGCTACCCTGGTCCACGGTGGTCCCAGGTGGTCAAACCACCGGCCCCCTAGGTCAACCACTAGCCCAAACACGCGTCCCCAAAACAGGTCCTCGTAAACAATTCCATACTTAGTCTTTAAAACATATGTTGACATTTCATCGAACACTTACGCGACCGTCTTAAACCACACATTTCTGCCACCACCAGTCACCACCGTCATCACCACTGACCCACGGTGGAACCACTGATGATGGGTCATCAACTCCCACCCATCAGAACCCTATGTGGTGGTCAAACCACCACGATACGACGGCGTTTTAAGACGCCTGCTCACGCTACATTAACAACAACCACCGCCTAAATAACCACTCCCCACGGCCAACCCGTTCACCACCGCCATCGATGGTTGCCACCCTTGCACCACCGATGGGGTGATCCCAAAGGTGGTCCCTACACCCTCTATGGTCCACTAACGAAGGTACGGTGGTCGTCTTAAGACGACCACGCGAATCCCCGACAAGCGCCTGTTTTGCGACTTTCCGGCCACCCTGACACAAACCACCACTATCAACCGCCACACTGTCCTCCCTTGGGTTGCCCTAACCACCCAATACCAACCCAGGTCAAGTCGTGTCGTGAAATGGGTTCGAATTGTCTCAAAACCGCCCCTGTTTCCCGTCGGGTTCAAAACTCGTGATTGCAACCACCATTTGCCACCAACGACCACCACCTAACCACCCTGATGGTCGACCCTTTCCCATAGACCGTCTTAACCCAAACCCAGGTCCTATTAGTCACGATTTCTAGGTCGAAACCCCCAATTACCCTTTTCGAACACCCATCCCCGCAGCCACCAAAACACGGCCACAACCACCACCACCGCAGTTAACTCCGGTCAACGATGGTTCCTCGACAATCTCCGATGTCCCACGGTCACAACGGTACCCTAGGTTCGTCATCTAGCGGTCTAATTAACAAGTTACAATCGATTTAAGGCGAGTAGTTACGAGATTACCTTGTGACGGTTTAAGGTCGTGGAATCGCAACTCACGCACGAACGACGTAGGTTTAGGTTTAGGGTTTTCTTTGTTTGTTTTTTTTTTTTTTCCTTTTTATAGTCTAGGTTTAATCGGATCCGACCCATTTACGAAACCCGCTCCTTTTCTAATTACTTACTATATACCCGTCTCGCTTATTATTAATAATTCCCGACTCACTTGCAAAATGCTAAATAAACACGATTAAATAATTATTTAATTATTCGAATTACGTAAATTATTTATATAAATTATTATCAAATTACGGGGCATTACAATCTTCCCCCCTTAAAATGAACTTCGTCCCGAAGTTCACTCGAAATACCCACAACGAATCGTACTTAGAGTCTCAACAACAACAGCGTTCAAACATCACCGAATTACCCACACATGTTTAACCAACCAAAAGAACTGAAAATTCGAGCTGTCACATTCCACCCTCCTAAAGACAAACTTCGTCTCGAAGTTTAAACACAACCACATCCTTTCACAACGAGTTTAACACAGCAATTAGATCCTAATACCAGATAAGAATTACTAGATAAGAATACAAGATTTTACAATCCTCTCCACCTAAAAACATGGTTACGTCCTCGTAACCTTTACCAAATATCCTTGTCACATAACATTATAATCGCCATTGCGAATTTGATAACCATAGAAAAGACCACTAAACCCAAATTGAAACTCACACATCCTACAACAATTAGAATCACCACATCCGACAGGCTTACATTATTCCAATCAATAAGGTGTCACTTCCTAAACCCAACGCAACACATTATCAAGAACTAACGACTTCTAGTAACTAGAGATACATCTGCATAGGTTGGCCCTAGATGGCAATTACTCAGTCACCTTTCGAGTCGATCTCCTCAACGAATCCATCCAATCCTTGGTACTACCGCTCCAAATATCACTACCTTCACAATCTCTACTTCATCTTCTAAGGTCTCCTCAAAACACAACCAAACTCTATTCACTCTATTTCCATGAAATCATAAACTCTCTTACCCCAATAACTCCTCTCCATTATACTTGCCAACAATCATCTATCATACCCAAAACCTTCAATCCTTATCTTTCCATATCAGACAACTCACAATCCGTATTCACAAATTAGTCCCTTAGATAACTATCCCAACCAATCTCAGTACTAGCTCACAATTTCTACTACATCCGAACCAATATACTCCGTATATTACATCATCCTTTAACGAATTTCAAAACTTCAACAACACTTATAGATAACTAACTCATCTCACAATTCATCCCGTCTCACAAACCAGGTAAATAAAATAATGGTTTATAAATATATATATAGATATGCTTGCATAAAGATGATAGCACAGAAATAGATGACAATTACCACATAAGCAGCCACGCGATTTGCAAGAGTTGACACCCATCACAAGATTAATGAACATTTACCATATAATTGAGAAAAAAAGTAATTCTAAGTCCTTTCTAGTCACAACCAATTTCCATTATTACTTCTACATATATACCTAGCATGTGACCAACATTGTCAAGTAATTTAGCATGTCTGTAATGACTATCATGAACACACATCAGTAACTTGTGTATCAACAGTGGCAATCTCATATTAATATCCAGCCTACTTGACATAATACATGGAAGCAAAATAATTAGCAACAGAAAATATATTTCAGTTGTCATAATTATTTAAGCTAGTATTTTAGATTCAATCAAGATGAATAACCGTCGCGATCACTTTAGCATTTCATATCAATTTAATTGCATATATTTATTCATGAATTATTAACAACGTCATTCTTCATATTCTAACATAACTTATAATTCAACTGAAATCAAATAACACCCGGAAGGCAATAAATACAAATATAGAAACACATAATTACATGGGAAACATTTAGAACAACGTAACATATTACATTCAGAACTAGCCTTGAATTTATGTACTATCCCTATGCATATTTTATTCCCTCAAGAAAACACCGATAGCAAAATTTATAAAATTAACCATAGGGAATTTAAGTTTGATTATCATGGACTAGAACGTTTAAAATTAGAAAATCGATCACTAAACATGGATTAGAAAATTTAAGATTCCAACTTCGATCAAAACATATGTTAGGAGATTAAAATTTTTTTAACACGTTCTTATCCGACTTTACTGATCATGGCAATAAAATTTTATAATTACGCATTTTCGTTCATTACAAACATCATGAGCACACGAGATACCTACAATGCTTTAAACATATGGAATACATTACAATGGAATTCATGTAACCCTCAATCACATTTAGTCCCTTAACTTTCAGATCAACACGTTAATCCAGATAAACTTTCATGTTAACAATCGTCAAGACGCTTATCTAATGTACATGTTATTATCATCTTGTAAGAACATTGTCAGGTCGGACTAATAAGACTCATGAATTATGTAGCTATTGTAAGAAAAGTTGAAATAGAACTATATTTTTAATTTAAAATTCTTGGGTTATTTCAAAAGAATTCACAATTAAATAACTTCCCAAGTAAAGCTCGAGTTATAATACTTTTCACAAAATTTAAGGAGTTTAATGCGTATAAGAAAATTAACGAGATTCAATTCATCAAGTTTAAATGTACTTAATTTCTCAACTTAATTTGTTCAAGCGGGGATTAAATAAAATCTTCTAAATTTCGGCCAATTTACAAAAATCGCTATTAGATACTAAAACAACAAAGTTCTCATGATTCCACGATTTGATGCATAAGTGAATGCTAATAAGCGAAGTTGAATTTAACGGAAATTGTGATTAGATGTGAAATTCTACAAATTATTTATCGAAACATCTAGCACAAAACTTTCTATCTACTGATTACTAAACATCATTATTCC
Organism: Silene latifolia; assembly: GCF_048544455.1. Lineage (NCBI taxonomy): Eukaryota > Viridiplantae > Streptophyta > Magnoliopsida > Caryophyllales > Caryophyllaceae > Silene > Silene latifolia. The sequence continues at coordinate 193,993,719 of NC_133527.1, forward strand.
TAAACCATATATCCTATTTGCATGTAACCAACATCAGAAGAAAGCTAACTCAGTAGGTGATTTCACATAAGTTCTATTTATAGGTAACAACAGAGAATAATTAGCGACCCACGGCAGATTAAGAATAGAAATCGACAGAACAATATTTCGGCACTGGTCTACTTTTACGATAGCTCATTCTCATATAAACATACTACTCCTATCTATTCATCCTAATCGATCACTTGCCTAACTTAATACGTACTTAGGCATATATCACATTCCAACTTACTCCTTATCAGAATCATCATAAATAAACATGCAATTCGATAACACTTTTCATGATCTCAAGAGTATTAAGCTAACATGGTTTCGGGATTCATATTCCGCATATACTTAAGCACGAATTCTATCATCAGACATTCACATATATTCAACCAATGTTCAACAATCAGGCCACAGTCTCAATATGCACATGTCACACATTTCAAGGTTTTCTCCTTATCAAATCCTTACTTATCACTAACAGGTTTCTATCACGATCACAACATCACGTTGCAAGAATTAATTCTACTCGATGACAATCACTGTCCTCGTTTGGCAATGAGCACTTCTAACAATCCCATTCTCTCGTTTTCTCTCGGGTTACCTGGTCCAAAACTGAGAGGGCTAAAGAGCACGAATTAAGGGCGCCTTCTTAACCGTACTATGAGCTCCTAACAGTTTCTACCCAGGGGTTCATTTTATTTAGACACATCCTACATTCATTGGGTTCATTGGTTTAGGCCTGAGGATCGTTCGCTCTGATACCACTTTGTAACACCCCGGTTTATAAAAGAAGTCCTCGTCAAGACATTCCCTCATAAACGGATCGTTACCATCTCGGTTTCCCGAGGTAGTGAATAACAAATTAAACTCCAAGGCAATTTATATAATATTTTAACTTAATTATTACAAATTCTCTTTTCAAATTAAATTACAAGAACTGACGTAAATAAAAGTGAAGTCTTCTAGATGATGATCTAGCTACTAGGGCGTCTGATCCAGTGTCTCACGCCCATCAAGCTCCCGTCCTATCTCTTAAACCTGTCAAGTCTGCTCCCCATAAAACGGTTCATCACAGGTGTTCACGAATACACAGGGTCAACCACGAGGTTGAGTAGGGAAAACAATAAAACAATAAATATGATATGCATGATACTCCGCCACCTCCATCGCCATCTCAACTCAATCTCATATCTCATATCCCGGACAACCCAGCCATACCGATCCCCGGTAGACTATATATCGACCGAAGCCGATCTGCCAGCTCAACAGCTGAGGACACCAGGGCAAGTCCCGAGAACCCGCCCTGGGCCTTATCACAACATCACATCGTATCTCAACACCGTCACTACCACATCATCCTCCAACTCCAATGCATATGAAATGCTCAACAGTAATTAATGCAATGCAATATGTAAATAAATCACTGAACTGCTAAATCATAAAGTCATGCCAGTTACCCGATGTTGTGATATCATACTCAATACGATCAAATCAGTCAATCACCGTTCCGAATATAAATGATAAGTAAATCAACAACCAGGAATCAAGTCAACACAATTCAACTATGACGATAAAAGGACAAGTGTATTTCCCTACCTCAAAGTGCCAGCAAATCCAATTAAGCAGCTCAAACAGTCCAAACAATAAAGCAACAGATCTGACTGTCAATGCTTCACAACTCCGTCACCTAATTAAAATATAATAACCACATATATAATTACTAATTGTCCGTATCATAAATTAATTATTTATAACTTATATATAAATTATTCTTTATAGATTATATAAATAAAATGATTATTTACGATGTTTATTTATATTATTTAATAATATATAACCGTCTCAATAACGAAAAGCCGTTTCAAAATAATTAATACAATGTCCTCGACAAGGCTCTTTAACCCGTGTTTTACTATGCCCTCGTAAGGTCCTACCGCCACGTCGCCACCATGGTTAGCTACCCTGGTCCACGGTGGTCCCAGGTGGTCAAACCACCGGCCCCCTAGGTCAACCACTAGCCCAAACACGCGTCCCCAAAACAGGTCCTCGTAAACAATTCCATACTTAGTCTTTAAAACATATGTTGACATTTCATCGAACACTTACGCGACCGTCTTAAACCACACATTTCTGCCACCACCAGTCACCACCGTCATCACCACTGACCCACGGTGGAACCACTGATGATGGGTCATCAACTCCCACCCATCAGAACCCTATGTGGTGGTCAAACCACCACGATACGACGGCGTTTTAAGACGCCTGCTCACGCTACATTAACAACAACCACCGCCTAAATAACCACTCCCCACGGCCAACCCGTTCACCACCGCCACTGATGGTTGCCACCCTTGCCACCACCGATGCAGGGTGATCCCAAAGGTGGTCCCTACACCCTCTATGGTCCACTAACGAAGGTACTGTGGTCGTCTTAAGACGACCACGCGAATCCCCGGCAAGCTGCCCTGTTTTGCGACTTTCCGGCCACCCTGACACAAACCACCACTATCAACCGCCACACTGTCCTCCCTTGGGTTGCCCTAACCACCCAATACCAACCCAGGTCAAGTCGTGTCGTGAAATGGGTTCGAATTGTCTCAAAACCGCCCCTGTTTCCCGTCGGGTTCAAAACTCGTGATTGCAACCACCATTTGCCACCAACGACCACCACCTAACCACCCTGATGGTCGACCCTTTCCCATAGACCGTCTTAACCCAAACCCAGGTCCTATTAGTCACGATTTCTAGGTCGAAACCCCAAATTTACCCTTTTCGAACACCCATCCCCGCAGCCACCAAAACACGGCCACAACCACCACCACCGCAGTTAACTCCGGTCAACGATGGGTCCTCGACAATCTCCGATGTCCCACGGTCACAATGGTACCCTAGGTTCGTCATCTAGCGGTCTAATTAACAAGTTACAATCGATTTAAGGCGAGTAGTTACGAGATTACCTTGTGACGGTTTCTGGCTGACGGAATCGCAACTCACGCACGAACGACGTAGGTTTAGGTTTAGGGTTTTCTTTGTTTTTTTTTTTTTTTTTTTTTCCTTTTTATAGTCTAGGTTTAATCGGATCCGACCCATTTACGAAACCCGCTCCTTTTCTAATTACTTACTATATACCCGTCTCGCTTATTATTAATAATTCCCGACTCACTTGCAAAATGCTAAATAAACACGATTAAATAATTATTTAATTATTCGAATTACGTAAATTATTTATATAAATTATTATCAAATTACGGGGCATTACAATACTGCTTCTCCTCCTCTGCTGGGGCTGCTCTCCCTGCTGGATTTGGACTGACTGGATGCACCTGCTGCCTTTGGAATATGCGGTGGTTTCTGAGGCTGGGGCATGGCTCTGGTCGACATGCTGGCAGGGATCGTTTGGCTGGATGCCAGGGATGCAGTGACTGGTCCTGCAGATGCAGAAGTCACTCCTGCTGCGGAAGATAGTGCTGACATACTCTGGCTGCTGGAAGGATTCTGGCTGGTTCCAGACATTGTGATGGCTGGTTCGGTTTTGCGAGACTTGGCTATAGAAAATGATCACTATGCCCCACGGTGGGCGCCAAACTGTTTTGGTAAAAATTTACCGACTATGAATTAATTATGTGAGTGATAGTGATTATCCTTAATGCCAATTACGTTTAAAGTACGAACGAAAGGAACGACAAAATAAAGACAAACGACGAGGAGGACACGGAGGATTTTTGGTGACGCGGAAAACCCGGTGTGGGAACAACCGCGGGGGGAGTCGGAATCCCGCCAATTATTGCACTATAATCGAGATTTTATGAACAAGTAAGGAAATACAAGTATAATGTCGCTAGATAATTATCACCAATTGCCAATGATTTTTTGGGTGGAGTTGCTGCTTGATGATGCTTGTGAATGTCCTCCGTAGATTGCTTTGCTCTTGCTTTTATAGCTGTTGAAGTCAATGCTTAGGGTTTCAAAGCTGCTTCTGCTTCTGTTGCGGAATAACGGGTCAATATGCTACAAAGTAGGAGTTTGTTAGTTGACTGGGTCCTTTACTCTTTCTCGCGCATGGGCTTTTTACTTAGGCAACTTGTGTTTGTTTACTTTCCATCCCATGGTCCACAATACGCCACCTCAGCAATCCCTCTCTCCCCTCTTCTTCCAATTGTCGCGCGCCACGTTGGCATCCCTTGTCACCTTTTCTCGCCAATGATATTCTGCCATGTCACGGGTAATAAATGACATTTTTATCCATAACATAAATCACATTTTCAAGTGCAGATATGTTGAAAATTTCACATTTCAAATTCACAAGATATTGAGTTCTATCTTACATCATTTCATTGTATTTGTTTTAGTTTTTTATCGCGTCGGCTTAATAAGGTGACCAATAACCTAGGTAGAACTGAAATGGGCTTGTAAAGCTTCTATTATTTACAACTGCCAAAAGAAAAAAAATGCTCCCTCACTTATATATATACTAGTATTGGTGCCCGGCTTCGCCCGGGCTACCTCTACTTACCATTAAATTTTTTTTTTTCATTAAATAAAATTATTTAAAGTTGCATAACCCATAAATTTATCATTAATATATTTTTCTATGACATGTCCTAAAATTACGATAAAATAAATTTTGAGACAAATTCACTACTCCCGCTATTAATATTTTACTCGTATTAATGAAATAATAGTAATAAAATTTCACTACTTGCCCGTAATCATTGTTACTCTCACTACTCCCGCCGTAATTATTGTTACTTTCACTATTGCCGCATTAATATTGATTATTTCACTACTCCCGTCGTTGTTTCTACCACTTTCACTAATCTCGCTGATAATATTGTTACTTTTATTATTCAAAAGAGTGATTATTATTATATAACTATATCCAGTGTTACTACAATTCTTTTCTTTACTGACGAAATTATAAAATTGCATAAATTTTAAATTTAATATATAATTTTATGATGATAATAATTAATATCATAAGTGTGCATGTTCATACTAATTAATTATTTTATTTTAAGGAAATTGACCATCTTCTATAAATATTTAGGAAAATTACCAAGCATGGTTTTTCTTTTAGTCTCCTTGAAATTGACCTTTTTAGTTAATTATTTTATTTTAAGGAAATTGATCATCTTAATTAATTAATTCATTTTAAGAAAATTGACCATGTTTTAGTCTCTTACAAATGTTTAGGAAAATTACCAAGTTTCTATATAATTTAGTTTTAACCCAAACTATATAATATTTGCATTGAGATCCCTTAATCGTGTCCATCACACGGTGCTAGTGATTTAAAACTATATAGTATAATTAATTTGTATAACTTTCTTTAATTACATTGAAGTCCCTTGGTTTCTGAATTTAATATATAGTATTGATATAGATTGATTTTATATATGCTTAATATTGTTTCACATAATTTTTTTTTATGTCGATCAAGAGTATCTCTTACCGATAACTGTAGAGACGAGCTAATGGATAAACTGTTTGACATCATCTAGCAACAAACTAAACAACAATGTAGTGAATGCTCTTACTAGAAAGGAAAGAGGCAAGGAACAGAAGTTATAACTTGTAAGAATGGAGTTTAAATTATTGGCAATCTCACATGAAAATTCACATGGTAATGAAGAAAGTGCACATGCTACATGTTATCCTATCCTATAGGCTGAACGGCATGCAGTTTCTATTCTTAGATACCACTATTTTATCATAAAATACATAATCTAATGTACTTTAAATCTTTAATGTAAAATGACTTACAGCTTAATTTAGTCTTTTGCTTTGCATTGACGCTAATCCCGTCATTGAGCTCGCGACCTCTCACAAAAAGGAGAGGGGACAGGTGGAAGACCCACGTGTCTTCCCATTCACCTCTCAATGAGTATTTTGTGAGAGGAAACGGTATCCGTCACAAGCTTGTGACGGATATCGCCGTCACAAATGAGAATTTGTGAATGACTTAACGTGGTTGGGTCAGTTTTGATCAATTATGAAACAACATTATTCATCATGATCGACTACAGTCTACAGTATATCATAATATCAACATACACCGACCGCACTCCGTCTTGCTCGTGACCGTTTTCATCTTGTGATCTCTCACAAGTCACAGCCCCTCTTCCACTTGTCCTCCTATTTGCTTTTCACTTGCTCTATGTGAGACGTCTCTTTGAAGAGAAGGATTTTATCCATTTTCAATGAGAATTTGTGCACTGCTATTAAATATTACTTCTCAGTAACGCTTTTAAACGATTATATATGCAGAGTACTTCGTATATGCTTAAGGTTTGTTGAATGTACATAAATTATAAAATAGGAAAATAAAACCTTAGTGTTGGAATTACATGAACAATATAAGAATGTACACCTTCTTCTCACAAAATATTGTTTTTTTATCAGGTGTTTTTAGAGGACTCGACTTTATGATCGACCTTTGACACTCCGATCAACATCTTTCATGAAAATTCAAAAGCCTTTGACTTGCAAATCCTCTCTTATCCAATATATATAACATATATATGACCTTATTCTAGACAATTAATCTAGTTTTCCTAGTTAGTTACACGTAAAACGTTACACGATTCGCGACGAATCGATGAACCAATTACCAACCTTAAGCTGGTTCTAGAGTGTCGCAGAGTGGGTCATCGTACTCATAAATAACAATTGACCAATACAACGAGGCGTCAACACAAACATTGGCTCTTGACACTTATAAACATTTTAAAGCAAAAGACAAAACATCTTAAAAGCTTCATATATAATCGCGATTCGAGTAAAAACACTTTGAAACTTAATTATTGAGCCACCTACATACAAGTATTGTTATAGCATAACGATTAACGAGGAATCTAATTGACCCTATAATGGTGATTGGTAAATTAGGAATCTTTAGATGAAAAGCGGGTTAGCCGTACGTAGCGGTCGACTCCAATAAAAAATAAAAACATTGAAAATTTTTACTTAAATTTGATTTTTTTTTTTTTCCCATTCTAGATTTATATTATAAATCAAAAATTATTTTAAGTGGTACAAATAAAAGAACAGTTTTTCTAACTTATGCCCACTAGACATAATAAGATAAGAAATCAAAAAAGGAAAGAATTAAATGTGTTTCTTGTAAATAGAAGTAAAAGTGACGAGATATTGCAATTTTCCATAAAAATAGCATTTAATTCTTTCCTATTTTGGTTTCTTATCCAATGCTTAGTGGGCATAGGTTAGAAAAACCCATAAAAGAATAAGACCATATATAGTGTGAGACCGTTGCCGTCTAACATTGCAAATAATAATTGGGTTTTTCTACGTTCTATCCTCGTATTCTTTTCGATTTCTACATGGTACCCTTCTTTTTTTGAAAACAATATTGATTTCCTTAAACTTAATGAAAACTTTTTAAACACTAAAACTTGGGAGAGACGGTCTCTCACTAAGTTATTGAGAGACCAATCTTTTGTACCCTTTCATTTGTATTTCGTTCCCTTTTTATTATTGATCGTGACATAGTAATTTCGTACCTATTTACATAATAAATGTACCCATTTTATTATTAATCATGATTTGTACCTATTTTACTATCTTTAGTACCACTTTTTCTTAAAATTGTAGAATGGTCTCTCAATAAAGCTTATTAAGAGACCGTCTCTCAGGAGACCTACTCCTTTTTAAAATACCAAAAAAAACTCTAATCTGTCAATTTTAAATGTGTAGTTAATGCATTTTCTATTGTTTTTTTGGTGATAATTTGTCCACCTTTAAGCAACAAATTCCGCTTACTCAATCTTAAGTATTCTTTTATTCAATTTAACTATTAGAAAGCTAAAATTTTATTAGTCCGGGTATTTTGTGGACAATTTATTAAAATTCAGGGATAATAACAATGTTTTTAAAAATCGAAGAGCACCACGTAAAAAAAAACATGAAGATATCAGGTAAAAAATTCCCACAATTTATTTGGTCCTTCTATTAGTGAGCTAAAAATCTTGCTAGTCCGCAAGGGTAAAGTCTAGTGGTTAAAATTTGGGTGAAATTCTCAGGAGACCTAGGTTCAAGCCTCCCCAAGAGCAAAATCTTGTGGAGCATTCTTGGCCTGAGTGTATGTCTAATAGACTTCGAGCATGTCACCCTCGGGTGGCTTACCTGGTATACGTAGTTTGCATGCTATCACGTACACCCGAGGGTTTACCCAGTGCGCATCGAAGGTAGCGACTGCGAATTCCCCATCACCAAAGAAAAAAAATTAATAAATAAATAAAAATCTGGATGTAAAAACATCTTACAAAACAATTTGTATAGTTGGTAGGTTGAGATTAATGTGTCCCTTTTAATGATGGATGAGCCCATTCCAAACTAGCAGCTTAGCCCATGTGTCCTAGACTAGGCCAATTAAAAGAATAGAGTTATGGAGAATTGGAGATACAAATTTATCTTCAAATCCAAGTCTCTGTCTATGTTTCCGAGACTTTCTATTATACAAATTCTTGTGAAAGACGGTCACATTCTTGTATTAACGGTTTTGATAAACCGTTAGGTGGCCTTACGGAAAAACAACAATATTTGTATGGTATTATTTGACTAATTTGAGATTTTGAGGATGTCCATGATTAAGAAAGAATCCTAAAAGGACTTAATTACACAACCTTAACAACGAAATAAAATTGTCGAAGAATTATTGGTGAACGTATTTGCCTATTTGGTATGGTCAGTAAAAACGGAAAAATTGCACAAACGAAATCAAATTTACACGAGATAATAAACCAAACATTTTTCCTTGAACAATGAAAATACATTTGCATTGACCAATCGTGTCATCTTGGTTCGATTGAACGTACATAAATAATTATAATTTTTTTTAATAATACTGAAATTAACTAGAGATAATTGATATTAGAAGGAAGGAAACTCTATCTTAGTAGGACAATTATTAGGAGGAAAAACAGGACATTCTATAAGATTAGACCCTGATTTATCGACGCAAAAATAAATTTGGTATAGTTGGCTGTTACGTCCAGTGTCCGTGTTACATTCTATTGCTGGTGTGAACCCGGTCGCTTTACTTATTGCATCCTTAATATCACTTGTCGAATACACTTGTCCGTCTGCTTTGATTCCAATTCGATTCAACATAAAATCAATTAGTCTCATACGAGTAGACCCGTACTCGGGCCGGGCTAGGTGCGGGCTTGGCCGGACCGATCGTGCAGGGATATGCTTGACCGGGCCAGGGCCTGAGGCGTGCCGGGCATGCGGGCCTTACCAATTTATTTAATTTTTTTATTATTTTTGCTAAAATGGTGGGCCAAGGGCGGGCTGGGCTGTAATTTTAGGACCCGGGCCAGGCCAAAGCCAATGTCGGGTCAAGGTCGGGCCGGGTTGCATAAAATAACTGGCCAATTCGGGCCAAGTGCGGGCTTGGGTCGGGTCGGGTCAGTCCGTGCTAATGTCCGACTCTACATACGAGTATGATACAACATTATCGTAAACTGGTCTTATTTGAGTATTTGTGTTTGGTTAATGAATTGTGAGATTACCTGCATTGGTTAGTGCTTGGAGAAGGTTAAGACGGGTTTGGAGGTTAAGAGCGGATTGGAAGTAGGAATGTTGGTCGAGGTTAGACTCGGAGCAAGTGCCGTGTTTTTCCCACTCGTGTGTCCAAAAGGTTATTCCGTCGTTGCTTGGGCATGCCAATGTTGGCCATTTTTCTTGCATTGCACCCATTAGATCTTTTACCTATATCGAGTACATTTTTCATTCGTATCAATATTAATATCCGAGATAATTATCTACACATTTTAAATTTTCAAGACTAACAATCATGCACAATATCTACTGAGATGCGTAGGTACCTCTTTACTCATCCATTGGTGACTAGTAAGTAAGTACTAATGAGAACATTTGAGGGAATATTTTCCCTTATTGTATAACCGTCTCATGCAAGACTAATTGTTAACTTTAATAGCAGAAACAAAAAGGTTGCGATAAATACTTTCATTTTTTAAGTCATTTTCATATGTTTATTCAATAATAAAAAAAAAAATTACGACTCAACGTATAAAAAAATACAATCAGTTATTTCGAGGTATAACCTGTTGCACAAAGTAAAAGAAATCAAAATCTCGCGAATATGCATGAACAAAACATGATAACAATTGCACCGCCAAAATATAATGAAATGTCTTCATTTTTTCTTTCCTTGACAAACTTTTTGTTATTTGGTTGATGTAATTGTAATTTGTATGAATGAACAACGTCTAAACTTGATTTATATAGGGAGCAAATAAGGAAGATATTAATGAACGAATTATTAACCAAGTTATTTGTCCTATACAAGTACACTTGATATTATACTCCGTATAAATGGGAAAATACAGGGTATGTATATATACGTATTAAATTAAAGTGTGAAAAGGTGGACGGACCGGTAGAGATTGCATGGGAGAAAACGGGTAGTTGATCCAATTAATTTGGGAAATAAGCAAGTTGATATTAAAGCCCATGCATTGGATCAAGAACACTAGTGTATCCCAAGTGGACGTGCTCATCTTCGGCAACCAAATAACCAATCTTACGCGAGTCTCTCCAATCTTATCTATATTAATACAAAAGACAATACTCAATCCTCAGCGCGTCACGTCATTAATGCAGCTTTTTTTTTTTTTTGGAAATTCATGTTATGGTGGGACCCGTTAGTGTGCAATTTATTTATTTCTTCAGATTTCCGTCTTTTCAAACATGCGATAAATTCTGTCTTGCATCAAATTCTATGAAATAATATTATGAAAAAATTCTATGAATTAATATTATGAAATAATTTTATGGACATGAATCGGAATTTGATCATCGTTGGGGCGTCCCATTGACGGTTCGAAAAGATGATTCATGTCAGCCGACCCCAAATCATTTTGGGATTAAGGCTCTGATGTTGTTGTTGTTGTTGTAATATTATGAAATAATTTTATACATTCCGTGTAAATAAAATTAATAACATATACGCAGAATGAATTACAAATTGGAGTTAATAAAATTGAATTACATAATTTTTAAAACAAAATTAAATAATAATAAAATTACATAATTACGAGAAGGAATTACATTACATTATGGGAATGAATTACATAATGAATTACGGAATAATTGAAATTAACAACATATAATCGCAATGAATTACATAATTAATAATAAAATTACATAATTACGAGAATAAATTACATTACACTACGGAAATAAATTACATATATTTGGAACGAAAACAATAAATTTATGAAATTAATTATTACAAACAAAGTACAACAATCTATAAAAAAACAAGCACTTAATTTTAAAAAAAACACTTAATTATCAAAATACTACTATAACAATTTTGCTCATTAGTTAGAGACCTGAAATTAAGATAAACAGAACGGTCAGTATTATCTGTATAAAAATTATAAACAAGTTGGAAACGTTGATTACTTTCATGTGGTTGTATCATTTATATCATTTTCAGATCAAAAGGGTGTATTTGTTTGAAAATAGCAAAAAAGGTTCAAATCAGGAGATGAGCATACTTATCTTTGTGATAGTAGTATAGAAATGAGCTACATAATTCATTATCTGCATAAAATATTATTAAAATAAGAAAATAAGAAAAATATATGAGGTTCGGGTCGGGTTAGACCCAAAATTGCAAATATGGTAAGATTAGAATGTTAAAAGAATACATCTACGTATTTGTAAAATAAAAACACCATTTGTGATAATTAAAATCGTCAAAAAAATAAAAATATCACAAAATTTCGTATAAATTAAATTAACAAAAGGAACCAATTTAAATATTAAAAAAATATCACAAAACATCAGTGCATGTAGAAAAAAAATACTAAAATTGTTTTGCATGTTGTTTAAAAAAGGGTGAAAATCAATTTGTGTACCTTCTTCTACTTGATCTATATTTTTTGCGCACTCCATTTGTTCACCTTCATCGATTTTTACCAATTTGAGGACGTCAATTAGATCTGAGTTCATCAATTATAATATCGATATTTTGAGATTTGTTGAGAATGTGATGAGAAGATGTTGAATTTGATTGAGGGGGAGAGAATGAGACAGGTTGAGTGAGGATTAGGTAGATGGGTGATTGTGATTGGGCTTGTAAGCAAGTGACAGAGTTAGGGAGAGAAGGAAATGGGTTGGGTGAAGATGGTGGAGGCGGAAAGATAGGCTTGAGTGAGGATGAGGGTGATGACTCTGATGAGTGAGTCTTTTATATGGCCATGTAATTAGGTATTTTTTAGGGATTGTGTGAGTCGATTTCGTGGATCGGCCTTTTTTTAAATTAGCATGTTCGGCCATTTACCAAATTCAGGCCATATATAAGACTTGGGCTCATGGACCATATTAGCGTATTCGGGGTATTAATAATTCTTTAAAAATGCATGTAAGAAAATATGAAAATTCCGTATATGTTAAAAACAAAGCATATTTAGTTGTTAAATTAATATAGGCAACATTACCATAATATCAGAAGCATGCATAAAATACTATGAAATTAAGGTAAAATAAATATTACTCCACATATAAAATTTTAAATTTCTATGAAATTATCAAAATTAATAAAGCAACATTACCATAATATAAAAATGATGAGATGCTTAAATTTTATCATAACTTATAACCATTCAAGTTGTCCTAAAGAGGGTGATTTGAAGTCAAAATGCTAATTCAAGAGCATTTGTGTGTAACTATGAAGAGACGATTGGGCAATTAAAGAGCATTGCTGGGGGCAGAACTCAGGAGAGCTAGGTTTTGTAGCTATTAAATGGGTTGCTCTATAATGCTAAGTTTAAGGGGTAATGAGCAGAATTTGTTATTGGGTCATTCTTTACAATATGTATTGAACCCACCAGTATTATAGAGATTACGAGTATTTTTGACGGGTAAGCAGCAAGCATATAAGAACACAAATATTAGGGATATATGTCAAATGGGTTGGTCTATACTTGGGTCTCGAGTCTGATCATACAAGTCAATTCGTATACGGGTTGGGTTACACATATAACGGGACCGATGAAGGATTTGATAGGTGTAAGAAATGGTAGATGAACATTTATGTTACCAATTTTAAAATGAGATTTTTTATTTAATATTTTTATATGAGACATATCTCTTTTAATTAGTACGGAGTAATTTATTATATAAAATAAAATCTTATAATTTTCAGAAATATCTTCTCAGAATAATAAGTAATACAACTAAATACATACCCGTGCAATATCTGTTTATTTGCCCAATTGATACATAATAAGAAATATTCATTAATAAAACATTCATACCGACCTAAATACATACCCGTGCAATTTTGCACGGGTTTAAAACTAGTTCAAATTAAATTTCTTGACGTAGTGTTCAGATCACAAATTTTGAACTCGTATTTGGTTATCCCTATTCAGAACTCTATTAATTGTGTATGACAATGTAAATATTCTAGTGAGATTATTATACTAACATGTAAAATGATTATGCACTAATCGTAATAACAATCAGGGCCGGCCCAGGGCCTGTGCAAGAGGTGCGGCCGCACAGGGCCCCCGACTTGAGGGGGCCCAATTGCAAAGATTAGTTGCGTTAATTGATAATAAATTTAGGTCATTATATTAACATAATTCTCACTATGACTTGGTGGTAACTGGTAAGTGGTATTTATTATCAATGGTCTTAGGTTCGGTTCTTGCTAAAGACTTTATTTTGTTAAATTTTTACAATGAGAGGTTTATTTGTTTACTAAATTTTCAGCAAAATAAGGCCATGAAGGAGTCGAACCCGGGTTGGGTTGCTTCTCTAGTGAGCGACTAACCACTGTGCCACTTTACTATTGTTAAAAAATGGAAAGAAATTTATATTTGTATCCGCATTTCGTCTAGGATTGAAAAATACATTAGTCAATAATAGTCATAGAAAACTCTCATATAGGGATGACAATGGGTAGGGTATGGGTAGGGTCCGCCTAGACCCGGACCCGACCCGATATTTTCCCTTTGGACCCGTACCCGACCCAGACCCGCAAGGGTCTAAAATTTGAGGACCCATACCCGGACCCTATGGGTAAGGGTTGGGTCCGGGGTCTACCCGTGGTCCGAGTTTCACCACTTTAGTAACAAGATTAAGTTATGGGGTCTATAATATTAAAAAAAAAATCATACTACTTTAATATTATGAGTTTATTAATCTGCCGTTAATGGTGGTTGTCGGTCGCCGGCTATTAGAGAGGTGGTTGTCAGTCGCGTATCAGTGCTGTGGTGGTGGTTTTCTTGTGTCAGTGGTGAAGTGGTGGTATTGTCAGAAGAGTTTGGTTGGGTTTGATCACTTTATGGGATGAGGGAAGAGAAAGAGACTTTAGTTGGGTTTACCCGTATGAATTCAGAAAAGTTGTAATTTTGATTTTTTTTTCTTTAATAAAGGGTCTAAGGGTCGGGTATGGGTCTCATAACATAGACCCGGACCCGGACCCGAAATATTTTCTTAAGACCCATACCCGACCCATACCCATTGGGTCTGAAAAAATGAGACCCATACCCGACCCATTAGGGTCCGACCCTCAGGGTCTGGGTCGGGTCCCCGACCCACTGCCATCCCTACTCTCATATATACTTCCTCCATTCAACTCCACTCTACCTATTTCACTTTTATACACTATTCACAATTGTGTGTTCAATTTCGATTTTCTCTCGATACGTAAGTGGAAATATATTCATGTGGGATCTTGTTTGATTCGTCTTTACGAGTATATTAAAAATATCTAACTTTTATATTTTTTGCAAATACATAGCTAACGATATTTAACGCGTAAAATACGCATTGACAAACGTGAAAAAAGAAAGTGGTAGAGTGGAGTTGAATGGAGGAAGTAATAGTTAAGATACAATTTTCCCATTTTTCTTTTAATAAAAAATGGTATGGGGCCTCTCTTGAATAGTTCGCACAGGGCCCCCAAAACTACCGGGACGGCCCTGATAACAATTACTCCCTCCTATTCTCAATAAATGTCCCATTTGCCATTTCCGTCTATTCACATAACTGTCCCATTTGCCTTTTTTGGACATGAATAATGACGTTTCTACCCTTTGCTTTTGTATTTATTTACAACCCATACCATCCCTAACCCAACCTATTAATATACTAACCCAAGCCCATTAATCATCCCTTCCCCTAATTAACCCAGCCCAATCCCTAATAGCTCCCGCCATATATTGTGATCCATTCCCCCTGAAACCCTAATTCTCTCATCCGTCTCTCTCTCATCCGCCTCACAAATCCCCTCCTTATCTCTCATCCGTCTCTCAAATCCTCTCATATTCTTCATCAAAAATGCTCACTGATCTGATTCTTCATCTAATTTGCATCTCCTTTTTGATCTTGATCAAAAAAACGATCTGATTCTTCATCAAATATGTGAACGGCTTTAATTTCTTCATCAAAATGATCTGATTCTTCATCAAATCCGCGAAATGTTTTAATTTCTTCATCAAATTTGCAAGTCCTCTTTTAATCTTCATCAAAAAAAAGGATGTGATTCACAAATTTATTTCTTCGCCTTTGATTAATTTCAAAAAAAAATGGAAAAATCTAAACCTTTTTCTGGTTATATTGATCTTCGTAAAATGGAGAAGATCTATGAAGATTTCTATCTAAATGAGGGTGAGATGGGAATGGAAGATGAAGAAGTTGATGAAAGATCGTCTGACGTTGCTGCATGTCCCTCAATCGTGCCTGAAACAATCGTTGATGAAGGGATTGAGCAGTGGTTGGAAAAGCATGGATATATAAAGAAAAGAATGCGGTTTATGGAAGAGCTTTGTAGAATCTGGCCTCAGTTTGGGGTTTTATTGGAATATGAGTATGAGGAGAAGGCGAAGGAACAATCAATTGATGTTGCATGTAAAAATGATGATCTTTCTAATTCAGATCTGGTATTAGATCCGGAGGTTGTACGAAAAAATGCAGTTATTACTAGTTGGTTTATAAAGGAGCTTTCTAAGTATTGGCCTGGTTTTGATCCTACAGAGGAAGACGAACCGTTTTGAGGTTGATTTCTTTTACCCTGTATTTAATTTTTAAACTGTTTTTTTTAATGGACTTGTGATGATAACTTTTTCGGCCGTATATACTCTGTTTCATCTTATTTTATCTACCCAGTGATCTAATGTTGAGGGTAGTTGGTTGGTTATCATTTTTGATGTTCATATACAATGCCACCACCTTTTGTAGTGATGAGGCTGTGTATGTACATCAAAATTGAAGAGTTTTGTTTACAAAAGCTTATTGTACTCATTTGATCATTTATGAAGTTCATATCCATATTAGTGTCAACGACTGAATATTACAAAAGAGTTGCAAAGTTCTACATTAAAACTGAATAAAGTCACAACATCTTCTTCAGTTTGACCTTCTTGATTGTTTGATTTGCTTGTTTCTTGCTTGATCTGCGCAAAAAATTGACTTTGATAACATATCCAGTCTTTGATAACTTCTAACAGTCCAAAATGGTGCTTATTGTTGATGTTAAACTCTGCTTGTTCATTCCCCTGCACATAAATCTACGAACCAACTACTAATGCTACCAACAGGGGGATTTTCCAATGTTGGGTCATTACTACTTTCACCTGCTTCAGTAATGGTGCCAACAGGTTCATATTCCCCTGTTGGTTCATTACTGGTGCCACTGGTACTTGCTTGATTTTCTGCATTCTCTGTCAAACTGTTAAGTGAATTAACTAATTCACTTATTGTGCTTGGATCACCAACATTCTGTACATATTGTATGCATTCTTTCACTAAATCGATGTTAGCATCAAGATATTCAGGCAATAAACCTTCTGCTGCTAGTTTTGTCTTATGCATATGTGGAATTGGGTAGTCTATGCCACCTTTTTTTTTCATTACTTCTACCATACATGCTTGCAATGTTATCCATACATACTTCAGCTTTAGTGCATCTTGTTCTTCATATGCCTTGATTGTGTTGCTGATTAACTCATCCAATTTGATTGCTTTTTTTTTTGTTGGAGAGATTGTATTGACCTAAAAAACCCCAAATCCAAGACATTCAAATCTGGTGAATTGGGTGTTTGATAGGCCAATTCAATCATCCATCCATCTGATGTTGCTGCCCTTTTAAAATCAACATCATCATTGCTAAAATGGGGACGGGCATTATCTTGTTGAATGATTATGCGTTTACTAACATTAGAAGGCCATTTAGCCTTTATAGCTGGCAACACACGATTTATTATCATGTCTTTTGTTACTTGCTTGTTTATAGACTCAATACACTTGGTTTCCATTGTTCCTGCTACTCTATTTTTTGAGTTTCGTTGTGCTGGTATTTCAACAACAAATGGCCATATTCCTATTTTGCCATCAAAAATTAATTCACCATTTGACCCATATAATGGTCTACCTACTGCACACATAAACATCACCTTTTCTATGAAACTCTTTGATTGTACACATCTATGTGGGTCAGTTTCACCTTTAGCCAAATAAAACCTTGTAGTAGGTTTAGTTTTAGAAAACCATTTCTCATCCATGTGAATAATGTTGCTTTGATCTTTGAAAACAATTCTTTTAGTGTGTTCATGATATACTAAATGTTGTAGACTGAAAATTAATCTAGCAAGTTTGTTTTTATCAGTCAAACCTGGTTTGAGTGCATTTGTGTGTGACCTGATTTGTTTTGACATCACCCATCTTGAAACGGTTGATTGGCTTACACCTAAGTGCGTGGCCAATGAGTGTTGTGTTGACCTATCCAGTAGATCAATTGATTTGAGCTTCTCCTCATCTAAAATTGCTCTTCCCACCTTTTTGCTGCCTTTCTTTTTGCTGCTCACATTCACTGGTATGGATGATGCTCTCTGTTTTTGTGCCGCCATCCATAACCTTGTTATTGTTTTCCTGTCGACTGAAAACCTTGCTGCCACTTCATTGATAATACCATGTTTTGGTTTTCCATTTATGCTGTTATTCAATAGTGTTTCATTTATTTTTGATCTTTCTAAGTTGGTCAGATTCTTCATTGAATGTTGCTGAATTTTTTGTTTGATAGCTGTATGTTTTAAAGATGTTTTTTAGACTGAAGTTAGTAAATGAATTTTTTGTTTCACACCTGCTATTTATAGAGAAAAGAACTTTGCACTCTTTTGAATTTTCGGTTTTGGCGCAAATATTTCCCTCTTTGTATTTTGGCTCCATATTTCAATTTTGGTGCCAAATTTCAATGTTGGTGAGTTGGATATTTACATTTGGACTGACAATTTGAGTTTACTTGGCTTATGGAACAACTAAGACACGCCAATCAAGATGAAGTTAATCTGAAGTCCAATTTTCTCTTTCGATCTTTCAAGTTGGATCTGTAATTTTTTCCCGAGTTAATGTAATTTTATTTTAACTGTGCTGTAATTTTTTCCCGAGTTAATGTAATTTTATTTTAAGTGTGCTGTAATTTTATTTCAAGGTAATGTAATTTTATTATGTAATTTAATTAGAAAATAGAATGTGTAATAATTATAATGTCATTTTATTTGTAAGCGAAACCGTCTGTATATCGCAACCGTGTAATGAAAAAACAAAATTTCAGCCAAGTTTGGTTAGTTTTGGTGGGAAATCAGTTGGTGTGTAAAAAAGGAGGGAATCATTAGCATTTCATTATCAAATTACCCCTCTTAATTATAACACCCTCTCTCCTATAATCTTACCCCTACCTTTAACATTTCATTCTTTATCATTATTCCTTAATATTTGTGCCCTCCTCCAAATGGGACATTTATTGAGAATAGGAGGGAGTATATGAGATGATATTACAAATTTAAAATAATTTATTTTGTACGACATCTTATATGGAGTAATCACTTTTTTTCTTTAATATTCTTTAATAAGTTATTTCGTATTAAAGTTTTATGTTCATAGAAACGATCTCACAAGAGCATGTGACCTAACTGTTTGATGGCAATTTTTTGTTCCTCTAGTGTGAATTTTATTGACATTTTGAACTCAAAGGATGATCCCAAAATCTCATTGAAGACGGCGATATCCGTCACAAGCTTGTGACGGATACCGTTTTCTCTCACAAAATACCCATTGAGATGTGAGTGGGAAGCACACGGGGGTGCCCCACCTTGTCCCCTCTCCCTTTTTGTGAGAGGTCTTCAGCTTGTGACGGGATTAGCCCGTCATAAGCAAGACACTTTGAAGGATGATATGGCTTAATACCTTAATAACCATTTAATGAAGTTATTAGCCTAACGATCATAAATAAGTTATTTAAATGTAAAATAAAATCTCTCGGTGCGCATAAAAGTGGATTTTCCTGAAAATTATATAGAGTAAAAATTAATGACTCGACAAAAATCTCGACGGCTTTACCTATTCAATACCACAGTGGCTTGGGTCTAGTGGTGTCCGTGTGTGCCTTTAAGGTGCTTGTTCCTCAACATTGAGGTCCCGGGTTCGATACCCTTGACGGGAGTGCTGTGGTATAGCACGGTGGCCCTTTGGGTCTGTTAAACGAGGTACCGGCTTTCCGTGCTGTCGCGTATCCTCAAGGTTTGGGTTCTCCGGACTCTCCTTATGATCTCTGGTGTAATGACACTCGCCATAGTTCTGACTAGGCGGATCCAATAAGGTTTGAAAGGAAAGTCATTTACCTTGCTTGCAAAAAAAAAAAAAAAAAAATACTTGCTAGCTCCATATTCACGAGCCAAACACTTTTAATAAACCGTATCCAAACCCACATTTAATAAGCTCGAGTCGAACTTTTGGTAGGGACTAGGGACTAGGGAGTAATTAAAGTACTCACCTTTTGGTCGGTCATCGGCGATCTCTAAAAAGTAGATCGGAAATTCTAAAGAGGAGAGGAGATAGTGCGAAAGAAAGCGTATCCCAAGCCTTATTCTTCTTCTCTCTCCTCACAAACCCTAATTTTTCCCCCAATTTTCTCCTCTCCACTAATTACGCCCAATTTTTCCCTAATTAATGCATTTCCCTAATCCCTTCATCTTCCCTCTTTGATGCGTCGCCCAAGCGCCCGTCCTCCCAAACCCGAGACCGAAAACGAACCCGACCCGGATCATACCAAAATGCAACCAATTTCAATCAAATCCCTCCAATTCCCAAAACAAAACCCTAATTCTCGATCCAAAACCCTAAAACCCACATCAAGATCAAAATTTGTACCCTTAATTTTATTCTTTTTCTCATTCTCGATTGTTTTATACCTAATTGTTACATTTTCGCGCCAAAAATTGTTCGCCAATCGCGAAAAGTATAGCGTGATCATCGATGGTGGGAGCACCGGCACGCGCGCGCACGTGTTTAAGTATAGTGTGGATAATGCGGGTTTGACCCGGTTTGATTTTGGGGAAAATGGGCATTGGTCGATTCGGGTTAGTCCCGGTTTGTCGGGGTTTGAGAGTGACCCGAGCAAGGCGGGTGAGTCGCTTATTGAGATCATTGAGTTTGTGAAGGTTCGGGTTCCGAAGGAGGCGTGGGGGGAGACTGAGGTGAGGTTGATGGCTACTGCTGGATTGAGGTTGGTTGATGAGAAACAGAGGGAACTGATATTGGAGGATTGTAGGATTGTGCTTCGGGTTTCCGGGTTTAAATTTCGAAATGAGTGGGCGTCTGTGATCACAGGTATATGGCAATGTAGCTGGTGTTTAGTTGTGGTTTAGTAGGCTGTGTTGATTGTTGTGTTCTTAGTTTGTTCGAGTTTTTGTGATTTGATTTTGGTTGTTGTGTTATGCCTTATGCCCATGAATTGAATGCTTTGTGATATTGTATCTGCATTGAACAATGAACACGGTTTGTTTATTGTTTAAGGGTGTGTTTGGATAGCAAAAGTGGAGGGAAAGGGAGGGGAGGGGGAAAGAGGGAAGGGAAAGGGAGAGAAGGGAAGGGAAGGAGGAATGAGGTGTGGGTGTTTGGATACAATTTCCCTCCAAATCTTGCCTATTGTGGAGAGATTTTGATTAGGCTTCGAGGAGGGAAATTGGATCCCTCCAAATCTCTCGACCTCCATTTCCCTCCACCCTCATTTCCTATCCAAACAGAGGATTTTGAATCCTCTATCCCCCTCCCTTTCTTCTCCCTCCAAATCACTCAATCCAAACACACCCTAAATGTTTAATTTACATCTAATTTACATCGAGCCAGTTCAACGCAGTGTAATCAGTTTGATTCATGTAGCTCAGAACTTTTAGCTGTAATGTCGGTGTATATTGATGTAGTTATTTAGAAAGGGCGAGGTTTCTATCATATATTTGCGTGTTGTTAAAATATAGGATACAGAATGATGTTTCTGTTACTGCTTGTCAGCTTCTTATAGTTATGGTGATTTGTGTAGGCGCTGATGAAGGTTTGTATGCTTGGGTTGTGGCAAATTATGCTTTTGGCACTCTTGGAGGTGACCCTAAATTAACAACTGGGATTATTGAACTTGGTGGAGCCTCTGCTCAGGTATTGTTGTCCATGTTACTCTCAACAAAACATGTGACTGATTTGAGCTTCGTGTGAAAGTTTATCTGCGAGCTTGATTTCTGATGTTAAGTTGTACTATCGCTTGTAGGTAACATTTGTTTCAAGTGAGCCAGTACCCTCTGAGTTCTCTCATACTCTCGAATATGGGAATTCAACTTACAATCTCTATAGCAATAGCTTGCTCCACTTTGGTCAGGTAGCCTACTTTATCTAGTAGACTAGTACAGTATTATAATTTGGTGTTGGTGATTCTTTGTAAAGAGCTTCTGTAGGTACTGCAAATGACTTTATATTAAGATTGGTGCATATGGAAAATTAAAAAGAATCGGCCTTGTTGAGGAGGAGTGTTGTATTAGGAAGCACAATGTTTTTAAGAATCGTGCGATCTGGCTTTTTAATTTTGCAAATTCAGTATCTTTCTCCGTAATTGTGTCCCTTGTGTATGACCATACTGGGCATGAGTTTCTGCCTGTATATTTGACTTCACCTCTCTTGTCCCAGAATGTAGCTTTCGCGTCCATGAAAGACTTGCTTGTTTCGACCGGCTCAAAGTTGTGTAAGTCCATTTTACTCAAGTCGTTTTCTACTTTCAGTTGATTGTTTAGCCATTTTACTAAAGTCGCTTTTATTTATGCTTCAAATGAAAATATAACCAAAATTTGGTTTGATGCCGTATCGATCACATAGTTGATCGAGGAGTAGCAAATCCGTTTCGTGAATTGTTTCCAAACAATCAAAATAGTGCATTTGGAGCTGCATCTATGTAAAATTTTGACCACGTAGATGAATTATCACATGCTCTCCATAGTTCTCTGTACATCATGCCTTTTTTCGAACATTTCACGAAACTGCTTATGTTACAAATAGAAATATACAGCTTTTCTTCTCCCCTCCTTTTCATTTAATTATTAGACTGACAGTTCTTGATTACCTTTTTTACTTTTGTGAAGCCATGGAATCTCCTATCAAAGAATTGACTATAGATCCTTGCACCCCGAAGGGATATGCTCAAAACGTTAACTCAATTGGCTTGGCCCCTAGCTCTTTAGCCCAAAAATATTCATCTGAGTTCCATGCTACCGGCAACTTCTCAGAGTGTAAAGCTGCTGCCTTGACACTGTTACAAAGAGGCAAAGGTTGTAAATCTAGTCATATATTTGAATTGTTTTGCTGATGAATATGCCTTAACTAAGCCGGAATTCATTCCAGAGGGTTGTGTGTATCAGCACTGCAGCTTGGGAGCTACATTCATGCCTAAGATGCAAGGAAGATTTTTGGCCACTGAAAATTTCTTTCACACGTCAAAGGTTTGTATTTCCGTCTGTCTTGGCAAAAATGACTGACATTGTGAGATCTCAAGATGTTTAAGACTTAATTTTTTTTTTTAATTCTCATTGTTCTTTAGTTCTTCGGCTTGACCCCAAAGTCACTTCTTTCTGATCTGATGATGGCTGGTCAACAATTTTGTGAAGATGATTGGGTAAATATTCGAAAGAAGCACCCTTCACATGAAGAGGAAGATCTTCTAAATTATTGTTTTTCTTCGGCTTACATTGTTGCCCTTCTACATGATAGCCTTGGCATTGCCTTGGATGATAAAAGGTAATACGCTTTTGTTGTAATCTCTTCTAGTGTTTGGATTTACTTTCCTTTCCCTCCAACCCATTAGTTCGTCTGTTTGTTTCTGTCTTAGTATTGTTTGGAAAGTGTTACGTATTTCGGTATTTATTAGGAATATTTCCACATTGGTACTCCTAGGAAATCACATTTCAAATCGTTATTTGTGAACCTGATTTTAACCAAATACGAACTTTATAGCAAAACTATGCTTGCAAAATTCTGTGCAAAATTCTGTGAAAGTTGACCTTAGTATAATAAGTTAATTATAGAAAATATGTTGAGAATATTTCACTAATTATGGTAAATGTGAGTTTGTACATCTATTTTTCATAATTTATTCTCAACAAAATTTCTTTAATTAGCATATTAACATGTGCCCTAAGGGCACATGTTAGAAAAACCCTTTACTTTTATACTGGTTAAAATCAGGTTCACAAATAACGATTTGAAATGCGAGAAAATTGCTCAGACCTCATGGCACTAAACGAAAACGACGCTGAGCGAAAATTCATATTTATTCTTGGGTCAGACCAGCAGAGTGGTTTATAAATGGATGACCCATTGTATAACTGTTGGAAGCTTCCTTCGACAGGATCGGATGCACAAACCAGGTGGACAATATCCCTCTTGATTGGGCATTAGGGGCTTTCATCTTACAAACAAGAGACGCTACTATTGCAGAAAATCATAGATGGCTAACGCTAGTATTTGATGATGATTCCCCTAAGCTATTCTTGCTTGTTGGTGCGGCCATTTTGTTGTTCATTGTGGGGTGTTATTTTTCACGGTGGAGGAAACCGTACTTTAAAACCATTTATGACCTTGAGAAAGGAAGGTATATAGTGACTCGAATTAGGAATTGATGCTCTTACTCTCATTTGGACTGAGTGATGGAGCCATGTGCTCGAGCGCCTAATCGATTCCTTTTACACTAAGGTTACGACCTTACAGGTTTTACTACACATCGGTTGTGTGCCCCAAGGAGGTAAATTTACTTCGTTGATAGTGAAGATTATTGATTCAACCAAGATTTGCAGAAATTTATTGCACTCCCCTTTATTTCTGCCTGTAACAATGTACATTACTAGTTCTCTGTGTATATTAGTGGAGATGAAACACCTGTTCATCAAAGTCAAAGATAAGATTTTTCATCGTGAATACTCGACATCTCTCTGACCACTACGAGACTTGATTACGAAGCTTTCTGGACTGATTTCGAGGAGCACCTTCATCAAAGACTCAGTATGCTTTCCGGCATACAGGAGCCAAATTTCTTAGTCTTGTATGTTAGGTTCCAACATTTACTGTTGCTAAGGAGGTGAAATATTGTTAAGAATCTAGAGATGGATGTGTTCATGTGTTGTGTGAATTAGATCCGAGATTCCGAGTTTGAATCGTGCCACATTTTACAGTTATGTATTGGTGCAGATTTTTCAGGTATACAGCTGCTCAGACTTGTGGCTATTTTTCTTATAAAAAGAAAATTAATTTTACATTAATTTTATCAGGGACTTTGGTATTCTTATATTTTTGGTAGTAATTGACATTTAGTAAGTGCCTTGCCAAACATTGGATTAAACTCCCTTGCTAATTTGCGAGTCGGTACTCAGTAGGCATTAGGCAGTGCAACATTACTTGTTACTAGGAAAAGCAAATGCTTACATTAAAAAATGGGGGAAAAAAAAGAAGCAAGTGATCGCCATAGTACTCACAGATGTCGATTGTCTTGTTCTTTTGGAGTTAATTTAAGTTTTGTTTAGGTCAAGGAAGTTCGAGTCCATATATCAGTTATTCAATTCCTAGAATTCCAGTTCATTCAAGTCTTAGAATTCCAGTCTTAACCAAAAGAACAAGGTTTTACCTTATTTTGCCCTAAAGCTTAAATAACCAAAAGAACAAGGTTTTACCTTATTTTGCCCTAAAGCTTAAATAAGAACACAAATTGGGCTGCTTTCACTTTTTATTTTGAGAAGGTATGACTGCAAATTTGTCTTGTGTAAATATTTTTTTCCAAGTATACTATTTGGGCGAATGAAGGGGAGCCTTGGCGCACCGGTTAAGGTGTTGCTTTGTGACCAGGTGGTCACAGGTTCAAGTTATACTATTTGGGCGAATAAATAATAAAATAAAATAAAAGTGAGTTTCTTGTAATTTTGTAAAATTCCATAACGACGTTTTGTTGATACACAATTTACACCATCAAAGGCAAATTAACCCCAAATTTCAAACAACAAAACAAAATAGGCCAAATTATATCACAATTCACAACAAGGTACTCTTTCCATCTGTCATTTGTTTTCTTTTATATTCATTGAGAGAGCTATCTTAACCAAAGGTAAACAAATGATTGGGACATGGGCAGTAAAAGTTCTCCGCAGGAAAACACTAGAAATTACAGCATTTATTGTGTGAGATGGGCTCACGGGCTCACACGGTAAAACAGTCATTTATATAAAAATCACTCTTTTATTGTTAGCAATAAATGAATTTTTATAGAAAAGAGCTGTCACCGTGAAACCGTCTTATCTTGAAATTTGTGTAGAAATTACATCCAATATGATTGATGAGTGTCATTGTGTCAGTTTGCATAGCAGATTTGCAGAGCAACAATAAAAGGCGGCTGGCAAATGTAGTTCTTTACATTCAAACTAAAGTAACATAAAAACTCTCCTTTAAGACCAACCTTGAGAATCTATAAAGATAAAGACACAAACAGACACTCCCCCATATTAACAATTTGCATAAAACCACATTTTGATCTTTGGTTAACTACTAGTAGTGCAGATGATTATGGCAAAACTCACATCCCAAGATCTAACACCTTTAATTAAAGCAAAAAGGGATGTCTAATTAGTACTCAATTCAGTCTTAACTCTTAAAATAGTACCTAAATTAATAAATCCCGTTCAAAGATCTCTCCGAAAAGACCCCATCTATGCCTTCCTTCTTTAGGAGCAACCGAGGACAATTACTTAGTGTTGAGGTTATCTGTAAAATGCGGCAAATGAATTAGTTAAGAAACTTTACAAATATTAATCGAAAAATTTAAAATCTTAACTTTGTTTCTAGATTAAGTTGGTTTATACTTTATCATGGCTCATCTAGCAGGCATGGTTACGGGTATGGTTTCTAAACGATTTCAGCATATATCCTCTTAAGGTTTAGGTTCAAGGGCTTGCTTGAATTTAGAGTAATGGTTACGGCCTTATGGGTAATGAAGTGAAAAAGCGAAGAAGGAAATGGTGATGATTGGTGGATTTGGGAAAAGAGAAGAAAAGTGTAACTGTTACTCCGGACTTATGAAGAGAGGCCGTAGAGTTACCGACCTCCCATACGTTAATTCTTACCCCCTGAGGGGACCACCAACCCTTCATCTACCCTTAACAACCATCACTTTTCCTATTTAGCCCTTGTTTACTCCGCGTAACAACTACCATCATTCCAACAAAGTCCTAAAGGGAAAACATAAAATGAGTCCCCGCCTATGATGAATAACACCAGGTTGAATGTGGCTTCGTATAAATCGAATTCAATGCAATTTATCATTGTTCAACGAAAACATACATATTTTATCAATATACATTTAGAATGACCGGGTAAAATGGAAGTGGTCAAAGACTCAGAGTTACCTGAGTAAAGAACGGACCAACCCACTCCAAATGAAAGTGCTCCAAGCTTTTAAAAGTTTGTGCTGAAGATTAAAGGAAATAATCAATATAAGAAAGCATCCACCCAATAACTCTGTTTTTTCACTTTGATGGTAAGATAAACAAAAGAACAAAAAAAATTCAGCACATCATAACATCTCAGCAAAAGATTTTACAACTATGACCAGCCACCCTTACTTTCGCGGCACAATAAAATACAGTCACCTCATTCATGAAGCATTAGAACTTATGCTTTCAAATGTTCTTAATTGCACGCAAGATGCAACTTTACCCCAATCTTCATATTACCTCACTTATCCGTGTCTGTTAATTGATACTAGCACATGAATTATGAATATGACATTTACACATTTCATTTTTAATACACATTTTTCATACTACAATATTACCAAGTTCTAATCGAGTACAACGTCCAAGTTCCAACACATGTGAAAATTCTGGATTATCATTTATGACGGAAACAAAGAAGAATTCAAAAGCAAAGTTAGCCTAAATATATGGATAAATGAGAATATATATAAATTATATAAATGAAAATAAAGAAAAAGAAAGGGAAGTGGGTCTGTTAAGCATTAGATAAGGAATGAAGAGTTTAAACAAGAAGAAAAAACAAAAACAAAAAAAAGCATAAAGAAACTCATTTAGCACAAGAAACCAGGGACTGGGTATTTTAGATGCATAGATAAAAGAGCTTGGAATTCTAAAGTAAGGAGTAGCAGATCTTAGTGGCCTAAAGCAGAAGTTGTGTTTTTTAGGGTGCTGTTACATACCCCATTCTTTTTCCTTGCTATATATTCTTTACATGCCATTGCTACTGTAGCAATATAACAATGCTGAACTATTCATGGCATGTCTGTTTTATCAGCAAACAAATAATTTACCTTTCCTTAACAGCGAAGGAACTACAATTTGATGACATTACCCCTATGTTACTCCGACACTTCACTTAGCTATTTAGACATGATACAGACACTTTATGCCAAGAATAGAAAATTTCGCGCAAAAATTGCCGTATCAGACACTTGAGTACTTAACACATGTCAGACACGACACCAGTGTCGGATAGTTGGGGTAACACAACATTACTCCCACAATCACCCAACCCGAACTTGAGAGGCAGGAAGGGAAGAACCATAAAAAATGCCATATAAGTTACTGAAAGTACAGTTCAATCATAAGTTTAAGATTATCTAGGGACAGAGGAGGCATGACAAATGACTAAGATGCAAACTATGATCATCTAAATCGAGTACACGTAAGCGCGGCACGCTGACTTGGCAACAAGACAGGGGGACACCAATGAACATTATATCTGGTCACCTAGACAAAAAAGCCAGGCAAATGATAGGGTTGTTAGGATACAGATGAAAAAGATACTTGGCTTCCCTAGGGTACTGTTCCAAAGCCCTTTATTCAACCTATTTAGATTCTTCTATAACAGCCTTAATTTGTATATATAACCAGTCCAATTTTTGGAATGAATCTTAAACTTGTGGTTGTTTTGGGCCCCCCTGCTTTATGCTTTAAAACATCCTCTATATCTTGTAACACATATCTACAGGAAGGTTATTCACAACATTTGAGAGATTTCAATATCAGGCTTTGTTAGTTCTCTCATTTGCTCCTAAGCAACTGTAGGAGCCACCACCTATTCCTTTTCTAGTTTGAGGGTTAGTGACATAAATATGGTTCTACGAGGCCAAAACGTATTCATCCTTCTACTTTGTGTAGGAATACTAGTAATAAAACCAGAGAGAGTTTACAGTCTAAGAAGAGAAAGCATGGTCATGGGACAGAACAGAGGGGAAGAACGACTGGTATCAACCAACCGTGTCCTGCATGCTTCCACGCAGGAGTTTAGTGTTGATGGGGGATTGGCCCCAACAAAATCAAAAATTGATCCAACTCAATCGAGCGAAAGAAAAGTTCGAAGAGGGTCGGATCCCATCCACAACAGGTCTTGAAGGGTGTTTAACTTGGTCTATTCCAACTTCAGTATAGAGCGAGTTCCCAATTTCCCATAGATAGCTAAGGGAATATGAAGCGATCAGTGGTGGACGTCTTTGAAAGGTTGAAGCAGCTTGATAAGTTTTTGGTGTTTTCAAGGTTCTTTCAAAAGAACCGAGACAATCTGTACAGTTGAAGCCGGTGAAAACGAACAGCGAAGTGCACAGAAAAATCAGATGGCAAATCCTGTTCTCCAGCTGATATCTCATTGATATCTTATATATAGAGAAGTGAGTACACTTATCATGATGTCAGCTCTCACCAACAACAATATATAGTGTTTTGTAATACATATTGATTCTTTTTTTGTTAAATGTTCAATTTTGCTTGCATGAGAAAGAGTTCCTTCTTGTTAACAAAATTCTTTTGATTTTAAGGCAACCCAAAATCCATGATGCTTCTTACATTTCTGGTTGAAAACCGTCTTATGACAGCCAACAATGTGCAAAGACATACGAAAACATGTTAGTCCCAATTCTTAATGATTTGGGATACTATTAATTCTTCTTTCTCCTCGGCTGATTTCTATCCTTTCACTTAGTAGGAGGGGTTAATTCAAGGAAGTGTGGGTGGAAATATTATTCGCAAACCAATTATTTTTTTTCAAATATAGAATCTATTCAGCATGTAGGACAAAAGAACGATGTGGACATGAGAGGAGTAGCATAGCTTTTAGACATGGTATGCATATTTTATGAGCATGTGTGGACCCAAAGGGTGAAGGAATGTTTTTCTAGAGATGACACCTATCCTTACAGAGAGTATCAAACCCCAAACTTCTCAGTTAGCCTACCAAGTTTTACTGGTAAGAATCAATTCTCTTGTCATCTATCGTTTTCATAAACAAACTTACCCTTAGATCACAATAGGTATAACTGTTAAAGGGATTCCCCATCATTAGTGATAGAAACTTAAATGTTCCGTTGGCCCCCAAACCATATCATTCTCATATGAAGAGCATAATTTCCGATCTTATAGTGCTGGGCAGCCTAAGTAAATTTTGCGTTGAAGCAGCCAATACTGAAAGCTATAAACTAAGTGTACGAAGAACCTCGTCAACAAGAAGCACCAGACAATACGATTGTTAGGAACTGTTTCGTATAAAACATGGGATGGAAAGTGAAAATGTATGCACATTTTCCCGACAACCAAAAAAGCGCCAGTAAACTAAATGATTATTAGATGAGACAGGCTGGGGTAAGATGAAGTAGGTGGATAAAGTTTAGGATAATCAGTTGAGAATCCCAATGCAAATCTGTAAAGAGAAAGACATTGGGAATTGGGCAATAAATAGACACGCGAAGGAGTAACTATAAAGTGCAGAAAGATGCAGATCACAGAAACTAAGTTAAAAACTGGTAAATCTATGATTCTCAGGGGTGTTGCATCTATAATGACTCATGTTACGATCTTTAGGAAGGCTTGCCTGGAGGATTCAAGAATAATAATACACAGTTGAATGATCTGCTGTGAAAACAAATCCACAAGGTATTGGGAATTGGGAGACAATTTGTATAGTAATTCATATCCCAAGGGACTATAAAACGCTATCATACAAGTCAAGGTCTCAGCCATATCAGTGTGACCAAATACTCGTATCATCAGACTTTAGAGCGAAAAACAGGTGTCCTACATCATCCTTAAATTTTGGCAAACCCATATTAAATTCAGATTACAGGGATAAAAGGGGAAAATCAGTAGACAGGCATCGATGGTTGAGTTCCCCTTCTCCCTCCAGTGGCGGAGGAATCACATATCCTACAAGGACGGCTAAACTAACCCTTCATTCTGAAAGTTGGGCTAGTAAAATAGAACTACGTTTGTTCCACAGCAATTGTCCTCTCCTTAGATCATGAATCTATTATTACGATCTTCCCTAATTGCCTTGTTCAGAATAAGATTTTAACATCCAATATCCCACTTCCCAAAAAATTTATGTTTAGATAATTTCTAAGACAACAAACACCATAGCTAGTTGAACACATCATCCGAAAAATGACCCCTATCAAACAAGCACAATAAGAGTGGAACAAAGAGAATAATTTGAATATAAGCACGAAAAGAGAACTGTCAGGCTTACTGATATTCCTCGCTTCAAATGAAGGCAGAAATAAGATGTACAGGATAGGCTACTCTTCAGTCTTCACATCCATCAGAATCCATAATCCAAATTTGATACTTCACTATTCTATCCTTTATTTTTCCCGCGACCTTCATACTTACGATTAATCAAACTCCAAATCACAAACATCACCAAACACCGTAGTTGAAAGTTGAAACCCTAAATGAAATCCCCAACTCCTTTGCTTCTGTTCAGAACTTGTCACTACACACTCAAGTCATCCAACGCACATGACTGCACATAATTATTCCCGTCACATCAATGCAAAGAAATTTCATGCAATGACGATGCTAAATATTCTTTCTGTAACCCAAACATTAGAAAAAAGAAGAAAAGTTAAGTAATGAATAGGAAAGGCCATTTAAAACAAACTCGTGCTTCATCAATTATAAAGCCAATGCTCCATAGCAAATTTGGCAATCATTTAAAAAGGGACACCGAATCACAAATATCACTTCAAACAACAACAGAAAAAATCGAAGAAAAAAACATCTCTTCCATCTTAAACTTAAAACGTGTCAGGTATGGTAAATCATAAATGAGACAAAAGAGGATGTTTGTCCAATATATGCAAGTGAGCGCATATTTAACTCGTTTTCGTCTTACAGGGTAATTCTATGCGCTAGATAACTACAATGGCCTTAATCAACAGGATAGGGTTAAAAGGAAGAGTTTATCAATTGATTTTACAAATTACGCTCAATTCCGATCATTTGTTAACCTTTATGATTCTTTATAAGCAGTATCGTATCAAACTAAACAAATAATTGAGACGGAGGGAGTAGAACGTGATAACAACACTACAACAGTACTATCATACGGATTGGAACATACAATACAGCGAATTTATGCTTAGGGTAGAGTGGTAGACAGTATAATTCCAGAGCTATGGACAAATATGTTCATTAGAGATGATTAATTGCATACCTGAGAATTTGGGGGTTTCGATCATTCAAGAGATGTTACGGAATTGGGGAGGGAATTGATTTTGACCATTACTCGGAATTGCGTTGACCATGACCGACTGTCGACCCCGTCGGAACATGGGCTAGACTCTAGAGTATTGGAGATTTGAAGAGGTCCTAACCCGGTCGGCCGGTCTAGCTTGGTTAAACCGAAGTTTGTTTATATTGGATTTTAATTTCGAATCCTCTTTTATTATGGATAGCGAAGAGACAGAGATAGAACTCGGTACACCGGTTATTGGGGTGGCACGTCCAAGTACGTATGTCACAAAACACGTTTATGGCACTCCCGAGCATTGTACCACACGCAATGAGCCACGTGGCGTGTCAAGGCCTTTGCTTTGGCCAAAACCATAGTGCATAAGGCCAACAAGAGTTACACGACATACCCCATAAGGGCACGACTCATAAACAACACACTTTAGGCACGGTGGGTTGGCCCATGAGCACGACCTAGAGAAAAATAAAAAAAATGCATGTGTGATTGTGACTTTGTGAGTTAGTTAGCACACACATGCCCCCCCCAAAAAAAAAAAAAAAAAAAAGTTGGCCAATCAGGTCGCATTGCCACGCTAGCTATGTCGATTCCATAAATTTTGACTAAATGAAAATGTTTCTTATGGTTAGTTATGGCCTATAGGGGCGGTTCTCGACCAACTCCCATCTTTAATTAGAAGACAGTAACTGAAATAGAGAATTCGAGTGATCGACCTATTTGGCTAAGCACGAGGACTTGAAACAACTACGGTTAATGGATTTTATGGAGATTACTAAGCACACATCTTGAAAAATATGGGAGCCCATGCACGGGCACATCATAGGCCCCTAGCCCATCGAGCCAGACTGTGCCACAAACTTTAAATGTAAAGTATTAGCACAGCATGACACGATCCATACATCAACTTTGTGTGTTCGTGCCTCTTTTTTATCCAAGGCCCGACCCAACCCGGCCCTATGTCATATCTAGTTATGAAGCATGATCCTATTAGCTGGTTCGAATACTCTTTTATAATCGGGTTGACAAAGATAAATAAAAAAAAAGTTAAAGAGTTAAATTTAGACTATTCCTGTTTTGGATTCTTCATCATATATTCTATAAGACGTTTCACAGAAAAGTTTTCTGATTATTGGATCCGTTTCCACGATAGTGAGCCACTATTAACTATTACATTATTGCTATTTATCGTCGACGAAGTACTCCCTCTGTCTTGGTCATTTGTTGTCCTTTTCCATATTGAGGTGTCTCACTCACTGAGTTGTTATCCTTTCTATTTTAAGAATGAACTTGATGAATAATTTGATCATTCACACTCAATTTATTCCACTTAACAACAATTGGCCTATTCGTTTTTGACAACAATTGACCGGGACGGAGGGAGTACTAATTATCGTTGTTGTACAAACCAATACGAGCCCAAAGTTTAACAGAGCCCAAGCCCATAATGATCCAACACACACTCTCCCTCTATCCCTAACCTTTAAAAGACCACCTCCAAACAATTTGCAAAACCCTTCTTCATTCCGCCTCCATCTCCGCATTTTGTAGAGAGAGAAAGAGAGCAAGAGGAGAGAGAAACAATGGTGCAAAGGCTAACTTACCGTAGGCGTCACAGCTATGCTACTAAATCTAACCAACACCGCATCGTCAAAACCCCTGGTATTCTTTTCCATTTCTACATTCTCATGTATTACACTATTATGCTCACATTCCGTCTCAATCATTTTTTACCTTTGATTAAATCACTTCCCGATAATATTAAAATCTGTAAACAAATGATTGCGACATAGGGAATAGCTTGTTTGGTTGGTTTTACTTTTTAGTGGGTTAGTAGATGTATGAATTAGGATTCTAATTGATTTGGGTTGGTCTTAAGTTATCCGGATGTGAAGACCGTCTCATATAAGACTAATTCTTTTGATTGTTTGGGTTCACCATTATAACAACTGTTTAGTATACCCTCTCCGTCCCGGTCATTTGTTTACCTTTGATTTTGGCACAAAGACCTAGGAGAAGGGAGGGACTATTTTTGGTGGTTGTTAATGAATGACAAGCGGACCATATTTGATTGTGTGATCAAATTACCCATCAAAAACCGTCTTCGTAAACAAATGAATGGGACACTCTAAAATGAATAGGTAAACAATTGACCTGGATAGAGGTGGTAAGACCAAGGTTATGGGAAGTGAGACGTTATCGTATACAAGCGACTGTTTTGTTAGTTTTAATGGTGGTTTTTTTCGGGTTGATGAATCAGGTGGTAAGTTGGTGTATCAGACCACAAAGAAGAGAGCTAGTGGACCTAAGTGCCCTGTTACCGGAAAGAGAATTCAAGGGGTATTATTCCTTGTTTCCTTCCTTTTTGATTATTTTTAGGGCATTTATTGTTTTTGTTGATGATGATTTAAACACGTTTCGGAGTTGTTGATTGTATTTGAAAGTAAAGCATATAATACAGCTTCCCCTACCAATGCGGGACAATCATATGTATTGAGTCGGGTGTGGTGTTGTTGAAAATACAGTCTTTGCGAGGCTTCTTAGGCTTTGTTCTTTTCTTGTGAAACTAAATGTGCCATTGGCGCTGCCAGTGTCATGTTCTATAACTATATAACGAGTGGTATTGGTAGACTCTTATTTGATGGTGCCTGATTTAACTTGGTGATGTATCCCTCGTATTCATTGCCATAGATGATTGCTAGTGCAATAAATATATAGTTTGAACGATTTTTAAGTACTCCCTCCGTCCCGGTCAATTGTTGTCCTTTGGTTTTGGCACAAAGATCAAGGAAAGAGAAATGGGCCAATTACTAAATGACAAGTGGAAGAAATTAAGTGTGAATGATCAAATTACTCATAAAATTCATTCTTAAAATAGAAAGGACAATAATTGATTGAGACACCCTAATATAGAAAAGGACAACAAATGACCAAGACAGAGGGAGTACAATTTGATGATGGAAAATGTTTTGTTGATTTCGCACTAACCAGTATTATGTGTTTCTTTGAAAAATGAATTGCATCACAAAGTTTTATCTTTTACTCTGTATGCTGTTTGCCCAATGATGGAAATCAATTTGTATTGATCAGTTGCACGGATGTCAATCACCGTTAGCCTTTACTTACCATCTCCGCTTCCACTATCATTTCTCCTCTTCCTCTTTTCCTTCACATCAACATTCTTTCATTTCAACTCTTATCCATCCATATATCTATGTGGTTATGGTTTGTAAAGGCTTTTGGTCATTACTCTATGCTCAAGCTGTGTATGATTTATTAAAGCTATGAGATCTGAGGGCATTTAATGTTTGTTTCCCGTGAATTGTTTTGCTCTCATCTGTGTAACTCCAACTTAGGCTGCAAGTTCTTGACTCAACAGTTTTTAGTAGTGTGTCATAATTTGTATAAAATTCCCTTGTTTGACCTAATAAACTGAAGTGTGACCCAATACCCAGTAGGTCTCCTGAGAGACTGTCTCCCACTAAATTAGTGGGAGACATAACGTGGAAAATGGAAATTAAATAACTTCCTCCCTTCATCATGTGAGAGATCTCCCAATAACGCAATTGAGACTTGAGAGACATTATCTCTAAAGTGTTTGTGAGTGTTACCTGCCACAAGCAACCAAAATGAAGCGTTCAAATGATATTAGTTTCTTACGGTATTTCCTTTTGAACCTCAGTTTATGAAACTTTTTGTAGAATGTTTTGTACACCCTAATTAACTGAGTCTCTCGTTCTTTTTGAGAGTGCAAATTTATCTGTAGAATCTTAAAATACGTCTAGTATGAGTAAATAATTGATGGCAACCTGTGTGGTTGGTTATGTCATTTTAAGGGAATCATTGTTGTAGTAGAAATCATCATTGGTTACTAGTTAGTGTACCTAGTTCAAAGAATTTAGTGGGTGTGCCGTGATATTTCTATCGCCTTTTCCTGTAGTTGACAATTATGTTGGTTTACACTTCATACAATGGGTTCTACTCTTTGAGACTTTACTTGTTACTCATTATAAGTCCTGGTGTTTTCACAATTGTCGGTCTGAATTATAACATAGATATAACCTATTAATTGTACCCATTTGCCAGATTCCTCACTTGAGACCAACTGAATACAAGAGATCCAGATTGCCAAGGAACAGGAGAACTGTTAACCGACCTTATGGTGGAGTTCTGTCTGGTGGTGCTGTTAGAGAAAGGTATGCTTTTTGACATCTTGTCTCTTTATCGTGATTTCTTGTCCTCTTTCTAACACGTTTTGATTCTGGGCTTCCTCGATGTTCTTCTATGGACGGTATTAGTGAATTCTGTGCCTAATGTATGATAGATGTGATGTTAACACATTTTTATTGCGAAAATGGCAGGATCATAAGAGCATTCCTCATCGAAGAGCAAAAGATCGTGAAGAAAGTTTTGAAGATCCAAAAGACCAAGGAAAAGCAAGCTGGAAAGAGCTAAACTGTGAATCATCCTTGTTGATGCTAAATTTTGTTGCTTAGTGGAAGTTGTGTTTGAAGTCATTGACAATTGGACTTGTAACGTAAACGCTGAGCGTACTGATCTTAGTTTTACTGAATCTAGTCGACAAGGCTTTACTTGTTTCATTTGTTGCTGTTTTATGTTGAGTACATTCGAGATTGTGTTATCCCAGATGACTTATTTTCTCAGATAATGCTTTCATTAGCGTGCAGTCCCTTGTTCCTGTTAGGCTGTTATTTAGCTGCTTAGCGAATGGTGAGATTTGAGACTGATCTTTGGAACGCAAGTAATACATTTGATGTTAGAACTTCAGAAGCCTAAAAACCACCCCTGGGTCCTGAGTCGGGGTTTCGGGGAATGTAGTCAGAACCATTGCTGGTTCTGTTTGTGTTAACCGTGCCAGCCAATTTTTGAATCAAATTGTGAGAAAGAAACTCACAATGGAAATGGTTGAAGAAAAACGACGAAGATGTTTGTATGTTTATGGTATCATTGATTTTGAAGAGCGAGTCGATTAGTTAGATTTTGACACGTCGTTTAGATTGAATCGATCGTTCAGATTCGTAGAGATGAGTACTGGTGCATATAAAAAGACATGTTTGGAAGTATAAAAACGTCATCAAGTAGCTCATTCAAAAGGGAATATCACAGCCGAGGATTAATCCTTTGTGTAGTATACCATACATTCCGTAGATAAGATCTTAAATAACGTGGGTTGTGGCACGCTTGTCTCTTCAACCTTTTCTTTATTTATTGTACTTATCAACTATCAAGGTAACAATGTCTTTGATTCTATTTGTATGTATTAGTCAAATACTATTGAGCACACTTTTATTGAACACTAAAACTTGGGTACATATAGTCAACTCCTTGCTACCTTCATCCTGATCCGTAATCTCCGTACTCAAGAGTACATATAGTCAACTTTCGACAATTCATTCATACAGATGTCAGCTAACATAACTGATAAAGTCAAGATGGATGGTAGTCATGAGTCATGACTTGGTTAAGTTTTCGTCAGCAACTTATTTGCCCTTGTAACTCCCTTTAAGAAAATCCAATAACCCATAAATACAGCTAATTGATTACAAATAATATTTAATTAAAGGTAGACAAATAATCAACGCGCTAGCGTCGACAACCAACTTTAAATATAGCTAATCGATTACGACTTTGAACAAATGTCCATTTCCACATTTGTATTCCTATAAATACCCACCTCATTTCCAAATACAAACTCCACAACAAAACAAAATGACTCCCATACCCCTCCTAATAGCAATCACCTTCCTCCTATCCCTCTCCCCACCCACAACCGCCACCACAGACTCCGTCCTAGACACCAAAGGCCACCCACTAAAACCAAACACACCATACTATATCCTCCCAGTATACCGCGGCCGCGGCGGAGGCCTAACAATGTCACCTAAAAACACAACATCCCCATGCCCTCTCTACGCAGCACAATCCTCCTCAGAACTCTCCAAGGGCAAACCCGTCAAACTCTACCCAGTCAACTACCCAACTCAAAACAAAGTCACATTATCAACCGATATGAACTTCGTCTTCGCCGCATTCGCCACCGGGTGTAGGCAGTCCACAGGGTGGCAGCTTACTCTGGATGAGGAAACCGGAAGACGATACGTAGGGTTAGGGGTGGTTACTGCACCACCCGGACCGGCTACCGTGAGTAACTGGTTTAGGGTTGAGAAAAGTGGGAGTGGAATTTATGATTATAAGATTGTGTTTTGTCCAAGTGTTTGTAATTTTTGTAAGGTGGCGTGTGGTGATGTTGGTGTTTTTGTGAATGATGATGGGAAGAGGTTGTTGGGGTTTAATGGGTTGGGGTCTACTCCTCAAACTCTTTTGGTTAGGTTTGTGAAAGTTTGATTTTGGATTTTGGATTATGTTTTAAGTTAATATTATATGGGTGAAATATGAATAAGTTTGATAGACGGGTCAAATTATAATACTGTTTTCGGAGTTCTTCATTTTGATTATTTGTTTATTTTTGTTTTTTTCACAATTGTACAAATATTAAGAAAGGGAAAGAGACTACTTTTAAAGGGAATTATAAATGGTCACGTTAATTTTCATAAACATTTCTAAAACAGAGAGATAAACAAATGACCGAGATATGTAAAAAGCGAAGAAGATGATTAAACAAATGACTAAGGCACCGATAACCGAGAATAGAGGGGGTACATGCAATAATCGTATTATAATGAATGCTTATCATTTGACGATATAAATAAAAGATATGTATAAAGTATAAACTCTACTGAGGCTATTATACATTTACCCTTTCTGATTTAATGTGATTGAAGTTTTACTTTGGTAAAACGATTTGCATGTTTACTAGGTACAAATATTGACTTTTTAACATGCC
Organism: Silene latifolia; assembly: GCF_048544455.1. Classification (NCBI taxonomy): domain Eukaryota; kingdom Viridiplantae; phylum Streptophyta; class Magnoliopsida; order Caryophyllales; family Caryophyllaceae; genus Silene; species Silene latifolia. The sequence goes on from NC_133527.1 coordinate 194,032,501, forward strand.
GAACAGACTTTTGTTATTTTGGATCCATTTTAGGACAGCCTATAAGAAAGTTGCTCGAAAAACAATCTCTGAATCAAGTGGGCCATTGCATTTTCTAGAAACTGGGCTTAATAATCACAATCACCTTGGACTGCGTCAGATCGATCCGTAGAAGTTTGGGCCCCGTAGAGGCTAGCTAGGCCCATTTCATCGCATTAGCAAAGAAGTCGCAATTATTTTGCTGACCTCAAATATCTATGCTACTATGCTCTCTACTCCAAATATCTATGCTACTATGCTTTCTACTCCAACCATGTAATTGGGGGTCGATTTTGACCCGCGATATAATGAGCACATTTGAAGCAGAAAAAAAAAAAAAAATAAAAAAACTATGCTACTATTATAGAGTATTTATGTAGACAAAAAAAGGCCAGCTATTTTAATACCGAGTATGTTACATGTTGTGCGGAAGCGTGAAATATCCCGTGTTGGGCCTCTGCTGCATCTGTGTCCACTGTCCATAATAGTTCCATTAAGCCTCAGCCCACCTCGCCGGGTCGCTGACGATCTTCTCTTGGACGGCCTGCCGTCTCAACGCCATGAGACCATACCGCTTCTCGCGAACATATTAGCTCTCCCTCGAGCTATAGGAGTTCTACGCCTTATAGTGTATGTCCACCTTCAAGTCTTGGCCTGATGAATCTCTGTGTCTAGCCCAAGTCGAACCTTGGGCTCTGATACCACTTGTTGTGCGGAAGCGTGAAATATCCCGTGTTGGGCTCTCTCACGATCTGTGTCCACCGTCCATAATAAGACGATATTGTCGCTTTGGGCCAAGCCCTCACGGATTTCTTTCTTGGGCTCCTTCCAAAAAAAGCGCCATCTTATTATATTTTCTGAACACTTATAAAGATGAACATCCATCTTTATTCTACCGATGTGGGACAAGGGTTTGCACCCTAACATTACACTATTCATTCCAATTATTCATTTACCTCTTTTAATACAGCATTTTATTTTTGATAAATTTACACAAGTAATTGAGATCGAGAGAGCTAACTAAATCATCGGATTTTTACTAAAGTTGCCCAAATGATTAAGGTTGAGAAACCATTATAAGTGGATCATTGAATTATGAAAAGCTCGGATTGAAAGTGTGAGATAGTCAAATTACGTGCCAATAAAAAAAATGTAAAATACTTGAATATTCATAATGTATGATTGAGTATGGTAGGTAAATAAACAACTTCAGCCGGTATATAACTACGTCATATTGCCATGAAACCTGATAAAGATAAAGTCAACGCCAATATGGGCGTACAGCGTACTAACTAATTTCATCGTAATAGCAAGACATTCTACTTATCTTATTTATTCCTCTTATTTATGTTATGAGATTTTTTTTAGGAAAAATTACAAATAACCACCACGTATTTGCGTTTTTTTACAAATTACCACCACGTATTTGCATTTTTACAAATAACCCCCAAACTTCAATGTATATTCCCGAATCACCACCGTATTTTTATCCCAAGCACCGTTTTTCTTATTTCCCGACTTATTATGTGACGATTTACATAAAATTCCAAGACTGCCCTCTTTAAAACATACTCTACCCAAATAAACACAACATTTTCCCAATTCAATCAATTTCCCTAAATCCCCAATTTTAACACCCAATAACATCCCTTCTGCTTGACTCAACTCGACATGAAACATAACGCAAAAATCTTGCTTACAGTGACGAATCAGTACAAATGACCAAGCTTTTCTGCATCTCAACATTAACACATACATTGTTCGGAACCAAATAAATAATCGCCGTACATTGCTCTGATCGTATTTTTGTATCGTGCTCAAATTACAACATAATCCGTGTCTATATTACAAAAAACTAATCTTTATATTCAGATCCAATCTCATTTACATACAACATACATACATACATAAACTTAATCTTAATCTTAAAATACATGATTAATAAACATCAATGACATGTCATGAAGAACATGAAACGACATAAAACCTTTCTTTCATTATTATTTGTTGTTTTGGGGCTCAACAAACCTTAATCGAAACATCAAGGCATCATTGTGATTGCTTGATCAATTCCTAGCATGCCCAGATGGCGAAAACGAAAAACACCTCGACATCCTTGCAAATTTTCTCAACAAAATTCAATCTTTTTCACTTTCTGTCTCTAAAACAAGTACCCTAATTTTTGCAACTAATTTGAAATTAATAATCCGACAAAACCCTTGATTTTTATAAAAATTAATGAAAAGGGTTTATAGATCTGGATACGAGAAGGCTAATTTGATTGATAATTTGATAAATTTGGGAATTTAGGATTTGGAAAAAATTAGGGATTTGGGGAAATTGATTTAACTGGGAAAATGATGTGTTATTTGGGTAGGGTGAGGGTAGTCTTGGTATTTTACGTAAATCGTCACATAATAAGTCGAGAAATAAGAAAACGATGCTCGGGATAAAAATACGGTGGTGATTCGGGAATATACATTGAAGTTTGGGGGTTATTTGTAAAAACGGAAATACGTGGTGGTAATTTGTAAAAAAACGGAAATACGTGGTGGTTATTTATAATTTTTCCTTTTTTTTATGTATGAATATTTTTTGGTGTCAAATGAGTTATAAAGATGGTACAATATTTGAAAATAAGAGATTACTTATCAGAGTTTTGACACTATGTACATGGTAATAACAACGTACATATAATGATGATAATGTATTTATTTAGATTTGGCTAATATTGTTGTATACTCCCTCCTATTCACAATAAACTTCCCTATTTCCTTTTCCGTCTATTCACAATAACTTCCCTATTTCCTTTTTTGGTAAGGGTTTGTGTGGTCCAAATTTAATTGTATGGTGGGGTAGTGTATTTGTGTGGTCCAAATTTTATTATATGGTGGGGTAGTGTATTTCCTTAATTTTTGTGCCAAAATGAAATGGTGGGGTAATGTTATTATTGTTGTATATACAATCTATACAGAATATGTACTCCCTCCGTCCCGGTCATTTGTTGTCCTTTGGTTTTGGCACAAAGACCAAGAAAAGGAAAATGGTCCAATTACTAAATGACAAGTAGAATAAACTGAGTGTGAATGATCAAATTGTTCATCAAGTTCATTCTTAAAATAGAAAGGACAACAACTCACTGAGACACCTCAATATGGAAAAGGATAACAAATGACCGGGACATAGGGAGTATTTATTTAGATTTGGCTAATACGAAGATTTAAGTTTCTTACCCAAAAAAATAAAATAAAAAAATAACAAGAATAAGTTTGGCAAATAACCATGACCATGTTATTGTTGTTATTATAACCATCTCACGACAGAATTAATTACACATACTCCAAATTATTACATTAGTTCATCCGTTTTGGTATGAACACAACCTTTATCTCAAACTCAAAATTAAAGAACATAAATTAAACAAGATCGATGCTTAAACAAAAAAGTCTCTTTAAACATGGATTAATTTAAAGCTTGTTAGAATACCACCATACTCCTTTATTATTCTCTCCTTTATCAGCAACAACGTAAAGACATTCTTTGGCTTCCCTCCATAACGCTTTATGAAACGGAGTGTTATCAGACTGATAATACTCTCCGAGTATCGGCTTTATCGCCTCAGTCGCTTCCCGAGCATTATAATGCGGCATTGAGGCAAATAGATGGTGAATTACATGAGCATCCGTACAATGGTGAAATATCTTGTTCATAAGCGTACCATAATCACGGTCGACAGTCGATAATGCACCTCTTAGCCAACTCCACTCGGACGAGTCGTAATATGGTACCGAAGGATGTGTATGGTGTAGGTATGTGACTAGTACTACAAACATGTTTACTACCACCAACGGAATTCCGTATATACATATCATATGTACTAATCCATACGCCATTGCGAATCGATAGGCAGCATAAACGGTGACAAAAACCCCGGCATCAGAAATCAACACTTCGATGCTTTTACTGTGGATTGGACCGTATGGGTCGTAATGGCTTGCAAAACGCGAGTATTTCTTACCGGACACGTTAAATAAAAGGTATAAAGGCCAGCCAAGGGTTAGGGTAATTAAGAGTGTAATAACCCGACCGGGTGGATTATTAAAGTACTTGCTAAAATACCATTGGATATTTTCTTTCTTTCTTGGGACGTACACTTCCTCGTTTTCTAAGGAGCCAGTATTAGCGTGATGCCTTTTGTGACTCGTTTTGAAAGAGTAATATGGGACGAGTAGAGATGAATAGATGATTAACCCGACAATGTCATCAAGACGCTTGTATTCACTAAACGCGTTATGAGCACTTTCGTGACCTAAAACCCAAAGACCGAACATGATAGAGCCCTGCGCGAACCAATAGATAGCCCAAGCAATGTACGATAGGGGTTTAGGTAAAAGATCTATGTAGTTGTCGGCGATATAGTAAAGAATAAAAGCGATGGTTAAATCGTGTAGAAGATAAGAGAAAGAACGTAAAAGAGAACGATGGAAGCAATGAGGTGGTATGGCTTTTCTAATTTGGTTAATTGTAAATGCTGGTTTTTCATAATAAGGTAGTTTTGTTGCAATTGTTTGTCCTCCTGCTCCCATGGCTTCTTTGATTTAATTTACCTGGTCATTAACAAGTAAATAACGTTAATTTAGGTGTTCATATGATGCATGTAATTATGTATGTTAACGTAGAAGAACATAATTTATCTATCACTACATACATGCAAATTTATTTTTCATAATTTTAAGAAAAATGCTTAGATGATTAATATTTCATAGTAAAAAAAAAAATGCAAATTTAAAGGTAATTTTACTCTGTATTTAATACGGAGTATTATTTACTTTATTATATTACATTGTTTAAATAATGACTTTAAATATACCAAAAGAAACAATGAAATATAATAAACTCCGTTATTATTTTATCAAAAATAATTTTTCAAAAGCAATATACTCGATAATGTAATTTTTGTCAAAAAAAATACCTGATTTATTCCGCTCTAATAAGTATAATAATATACTATAGTATGCAAAGAGCAGTAAATGTGAAGGTGATAATTACCTTTATTTGTGATATAAATAAAGATAATAAACTCACTATATAAGCAAAGAATTACTTCGTTATTATAGTTTTGAGAGTGAATGATGTGCAAAGTTAATACTCAAACATATTTATACTCGTATATTCACATGCAGGTGGGCCCACACAAACAACCTAGTAGAAATATTTAATTTAAATTATTTTTTTTATTGTTGAATACTTCAAATATAAAAATGGGTTACATTTTAGAATTAGGGTAAGTGCCAATATCGAAGAGTATGATTAAAGATGTACGACTTTGAATGACCAAAGTACGTAGATAGGAATATAAGATTATCTCGGTCATAATACGAGTAAAGTCAATCAATCGCTGTCTTAGCGAGGAATTTAACGTACCAAGTCAAATTAGGTCGAATTCTAATACAGAATCTAGTGAAGTTTAACAGATTTAATCAGACAAAAATAATTTCGGTTATTGAAGAGTTGACTTTGACGAGGACCAACTCTCCCGACCAATTTTTTGTATGGAATTATGATTTTAATTAGTTTTTTTTTTTTTTTTTTTTTTTTTTTTTTTTTTGGTGTTGACCAGGGAGATCCCCTACCGACAATTTGGGACAATCTCCTTGAGTCTTGAAAGCAATTTAATGGGTTGACCCCTCCCAAATTTGGTTTTTTCATTCGCAAGAGTCAAGAATCGAACCCTGACCACTTGTTTAAGAGATGAGAGTCCTTACCACTCACACCAGCCAACTTTGGTGTTTATGATTTTAATTAGTGATCAAACAAGAAATCTTGGGTTTTACACAATCATGTTACTAGGATCGGGATAGATCATACTTTGGATCGATGAATTTTCTAGAATTCAATCGGTAGGAACGGATCGTGTTTTTATATTACAAATTATTCTCGTATATAGTATTATAGTGTGAGCTTTCTAGAATTGTGTTATCAAAATATATACTGTATATGTTAAAATCTCATGCTTAAATCTCACACTATTATCTTAACACGTTCTTACTAATTATACATTCTCGTTTATAGTAGATTTTTATTTTAAAAGTCATATATACGTAAGATCGGGTCGTATAATCGTAGGATCGGGTTAAGATTTTACTTTAAAAAAAAATTGACACAAGTTGAATTATAAGATCTTACAAAATTAAAATCCTACCTAGGATCGGGATCGGTCACCACTTTTTAAATCATAGAATCGTAAGATCCTACGATTCGGATTGAGAGTTTAACAAAATATTCATTGTTATATTGTTGCATTTTTGCATATTAAGGATCTTACAATCGGTGAGTATTATTTTCGAAAAGTGATCTAGAAATATTACTTTGTGTACCCCTTTTTTGTGAACTTTTTGTTTAATTAATTAATGTTGTCTTTCCCCTAACCCGAGCAAGACCAAGCTCATGCTCAGCTCAGTTCGTTATCACCTCCAACTTAGAAAAAAAGTATTATGTGATTTAAATAATTACTCCATACTTACTAATTAAGGGGTATCATTTAATATGGCATACCATAATAAGAGACCGTGTTTCTATTATAAGCGATCATTTAATTATCGACAACATTAATTACTTATAAGCCAATTTTAATAAATTACGAGAAAACCAAAAACTGCTTTATCACGTTAAATCTTCGAATATACATGATAGTCTACAAACAACGTATAATAGGTTAATAACCATCGTTTATTACCAAGATGACAGATTCAAAACTTAGATGACAAAGTTCCAGGCCTTTAATAACTTCCTCAATTTTCTCTTTGCGAGGATTGAACCCGAGACCCTGCAAATTTTACCAAAGCTGCACTATTTTGTTATCATTAGTTATGCGTAGACTTAAGCTTGAATCTTGGATTCTTGGTGAACTTTCTCATAAAGTGTTAAGCATGCTTTTGGAAGACTTATCGTTTTGATTTTCTCCCTTTATGTTCCAAAATAACTAAAACTTGTTTGACATTTTCTGTTTGAAATATAGATAGTTTGAATTACGAGTTTTCATGTTGAAACTATCAGAGTTGAGAGGGATATCTTTTTAGCAAAGTAAACTAATAACTTTCCGCTTATTTCAATTTAATGTGAAACAACATATCACCCGTAACATTTTGCACGAGTTTAAAATCTCTTTTTGCATTTGCATGGGATCTACATTAATCATTTATTTACAAACTTTGCATTACATGCATGTTTCACATGTTTGGTTATGAATCTCTTCATCATACCAGAGACGAAGCTAAGCACAGTCCAATTATTAGGTTATAGCCCATATGAGTTTTTTGGGAAAAAATATACCCAACTTTTTTTCTCAAAAAACTAATTATGGTTAGAAATATAGATGAGATTGATATTTTTTGCCCTAGGTAAAATATAAACCTCGTTTCGTCCATGCATTATCCGACAGTATTGTGTGATTTAAGTTTATGATGTGGTTTATTTGCACAATTAATTTTGATACTTTTTACGTGAGATTAAATAGTACTTTTGAATGTACATTTTACATTTAGCTTTTGCTCATCCAAAATTATACATACAAGCAATTAACGTACATCGACGTTACATCGATGTGTTCATTCAAAATTGTACTCGTATAAGCAAACAAACGTACAAATAATCAAATATTATCTTGACTTTGCAAGATTATAAGAACGGAGAACTCTTCAAAGTTGGTTCATTATCTCCAGATTTTTAACCTTTTGTCAATCGTTGCCGCATATCACTTGCGTAGCTGCTAGGATATTGTCTTGACTTCCTGCACATGTTTCGGATTTTTGAAACGTGTGTCTTAAGGGCTCATATTAAGAAGCAATTAAAAGAGATTTATTTGTACAATTATCTCATGTAATAATTAGGAATGGAATAGAATAAAATTCATTTTGCGGAGAATTTAGGTTTTTTTTTCTCTCTTTACTCTTTAGTATATGCTTCTTAAATCAATAAACAAGTTAGACGAAGAAGCATATACCTTTTATTTTGCTCAAAAATAAGTCAAATCAATTTTTATTAAGTATTTTAATTTACTTTTCCAACATTTTTTTAATTTAAAAAAATTATAGATTTTGATGAAGACCAGGTTTTTAAGTTGTTTAAATGGTTGCTTAGGTTTACATACGTAACACCTTAAAACAAGTCAACATCGTCATATTATTATTAGTCAAATTTCACAATTTTTGATCATCCACAAACATCATCACGAGAATTTTTTTAGAAAATGTAGTTGAAAAATAAGTAAGTCGTTCCGAAAAGCTTCAAAATTAGAAGTTTTGCATGACTAATTCAATAAACAAGTTTAAAGTTATTCTATGTGACTTGACAAATTTGAAAGTAAAAATATTTTAACTTGAGATTTGCAAGTCACGAGGAATATAGTGATTATTTTCTCCAATATAGCAATATCGGCGTAGGCTTCAAAAAAGGAGGCGAGAAGACTCGAAGTGCTCGACATAACTCACTACTAACATGATGCAATGACTCCACTCCCACATACATAAAACGTTTTTCGAAAAAAACTACTCCTTTCATTTCAATTATTTTTTCTTTTGTCTTTTTTTTTTTTAATTCTCTGAGTATATTTTAATCAAAGACAATTGAAACATAGAAATTTATAAAAAAAAACTTCGGGTATATTAAAGTCGCTAATTACAAATTAGTTGATTCAAAAGTAAAGGAACAACTTAGGATATACTCCGTAGTAGCTAATTGCAAATGACGTTTTTTAAACAAAGCGTATTTACAAAAATGAGACTGATTCCAAACTATTTACCCGACCCTAAACTAACGTTATTGCTCACATTGTTAGATAACACATTAACCAGAACTAATAATTAGGAAACAAACTTAAACTAATTTTTGAATCGTAATTCAAGAATAGTACTTACAAGTTACAACTGATCTATGGCCACCTATTAGATGTTACACCCAACGTAGGTAGTGTATGATGAGTACATTATCCTATTGATTCGATATTTCACTAACGTTGTTGCTCACATTGTTAGGAGACACATCAACCAGAACTAATAATTAGAAAAAAAAAAACTTAAACTAATTTCTGAATCACAATTCAACACTAGTGGTTATAACACCATTTTTTTTTTGGATAATTCTGCTTTGTACTAATCAGGGCCGTCTCGGGGTTTTGGGGGCCCCTGTGCGAACTCTAGATATGGGGCCCTATATAACATTTTAATACATAGAATCTTAAAAAAGAAGGATAAAAAAAGTCCATAAATGTAGCTACCAAGCCTTGAACCTGAGACCATATATATAGAAACTCAATTACTAACCACCAAGACACTATTATTCATTGAATATTTAGTGTACTCTATTTATTTATTCTTTCTTTTACTTTGATTTCTGACCCAAAAATTTGGGGGCCCGGTGCAACCGCACGGCCCGCACGGGTCCAAAGACGGCCCTGGTACTAATCTAGTTAAATAAAAATAAATCAAACCTAAGTAAACCGTAATTATAAACCGAACCAGTATTAATTCTTAGGCCCTGTTCTTTTGGAATTAAATTGATCTGATCTAAACTGAATTTATAGGATCTGAACTGAACTGAACTGAACTAAACTTATAAGATCTGAACTGAACTTATAGGGTCTAAATTGAACTGAAATTATAGGATTTTAGCTGAACTAACTTATAGGATTTGAACTGAATTAAAATTATACTCCCTCCTATTCACTATTTTCTTCCTTATTTCCTTAAATGGATTATTCAGATTTTTTTCCCCTTTCTTATTTTTGAAACTTTTAATCTTATTTTATTTATCACTTTCTCCTATTTTCAAACCTCACCAACTCTTTTACTCATATTTTATTACTTTCCTTTATGTTTTGGCCCAACAATTCCTTATTTAACTCCTAATTATTCATCTCTCTCACCTATCATCAAACCACACCCAATCCTTTTACTCTTATTTTATTTCTTTCCTTAAATCATGTGGCCACAAACAAGGGGAAGAAAATAGAGACTAGAAGGAAGTAGGATTTTAGCTGAACTAAACTTATAAGATTTGAACTGAACTAAACTGAATTTATAGGATCTGAAATAAACTTAAATTAAGTGATTTTAAGTCCAAAAAACATGACCTTATTATTTTTTGAGTTTTTTTGTCAAAAAGTACCTAACATTTAGGCCATTTTGCGCGCAGGTACCTAACATTAATTTTTTTGCCCAAAGGTACCTAAAGTTTATATATCCTTTGTTAACAAGTACCAACTAATGTTTTTCGTTAAAAAAAAAAGTCAAAATTCCGTCTTGACCTAACAAAAAACATGTTTTTTCATTCAAATCGTATAATTGCACTTCATTTAAGGTGAGGAAGAAGATAAGATGGTCGGAATAGGAGATGAAGCGGAGAGAAAAGGTGGTGAAGTGGGGGAGTAAATATATTAAACATGATTAGAGATGAGATAAATAGGTTAAATTATATGATTATTAATACTCCCTCCGTTCCAGTCATATGTTTACACTTGCTTTATTTTCCCCTCACAAAATAAAGGAAGTGTAAACATCTCACTGGAACGGAGGAAGTAGTTTTTAAGAAAGGGATTAAGGAGAGAAGCAAACAAATTCAGGTTTTCCGTCTTGTCAAGCCTTAAAGTTAAGTTTTAATTTTTTAACAGAAATTGTCAATTGGTACTTCTTAACAAGTGAATTATAAACTTAAAGTACCTTTGGGCCAAAAAAATAATGTTAAATACCTCCATGCAAAATGGCCTAAATGTTAGGTACCTTCTAACAAAAAAACTCTTATTTTTTAGATGAATAACATTTTACAGAATATAAAAATGGGTAAGTGCCAATATCGAAGAGTATGATTATAGATGTACGACTTTGAATGACCAAAGTACGTGTAGATAGGAATATAGGATTGATTATCTCAGTCATAATACGAGTAAAGTCAATCAATCGCTGTGTTAGCAAGAATTTTAACGTACCAAGTCAAATTAGGTCGAATTCTAATACAGAATCTAGTGAAGTTTAACAAGAATTATTTAGACAAAAAGTAATTTCGGTTATTAGGGAGTTGACTTTGACGAGGACCAGCTCTAGCTCTCCCGACCTATTTTTTTGTTGTATGGAATTATCATTTTGGTGATCAAAAGTTATAAATGGTTTTCCATATTCAATGTTATATTGTCGCGCTTTTTTGTATATTAACGATCTTACCATCGGTGGAGATTATTTTCGAAAAGTGATCTAAAAATGCAGTCACTGATGCGCTTGCTCATCGTTCGACCTTGGATACTAATAATAGTTGCAACGTAGACTTTTTGTTTATTAATTAATGTTGTCTTTCCCCTAACCTGAGCAAGATCTCAGCTTGGCTCGTTATCACCTTTAACCGGGAAAAAAAGGATTATGTAATTTAAATTATTTAATATGGCACACCCTAATAAGAGACCATATTTATATTATGAGCAATCATTTTATTATCGACAACTAACGTTAATTATTTATAAGCCTATTTTCTTAAATTACGAGTATTTTTTTAAATCACGTTAAACCTTCGAATATACATGATAGCTTACAAACAACGTATAATAGGTTAACCATCATTTATTACCAAGATGACAGATTCGAAATTTAGATGACAAAGTTCCAAGGCTTAAACAACTTCCTCAATTTTCTCTTGGAGGGGATCGAACCCGAGAACCTGCAAATTTTACCAAAGCTATTTTGTTATCATTACTTCATTAGTTATGCGTAGACTTAAGCTTGAATATTGGTGAACTCTCTCATAAAGCGTAAAGCATGCTTTTAGAAGACTTATCCTTTTGATTATCTCCCTTTATTTTCTAAAATAACTAAAACTTTAATTTGACATTTTCGATATGAAACAACATATTACTTGTAACATTTTACACGAGTTCAAAATCTCGTTGTGCATTCGCATGAGATCTACATTAGTTATTTATTAACAAATTTTGCATTACATGCATGATTGGCAAGGGGTCGATCAGCCAATTTGTTTGCATTATTGTACAATATGAATACTCCCTCTGGCCGGTTAATTACCGTCCTTTCGTTTTGGCACAAAGACCAAGAAATGAGAAAAAATCAAATAACTAAATGACAAGTGGAACAAATTGAATGAGAATGATCAAATTACTCATCAAGTTCATTTTTAAAATAGAAAGGACAACAAATGACTGAGACACCCCAAAATGGAAAAAGGACAACAAATGACCGGAACAGAAGGAGTATATGATTAGATAGGCTATGAATCACTCCATCATATCAGGGACAAAGCTAACCACAAATCGACTAGCCCACTGCCCATGGCCCGGGGAACCTTTTTGGGAAAAAAATTTACACACCTTTAATTTTTTCCTCAAAGGAAACTAATTATGGTTAGAAATATAAATAAGAAAGATGTTTTTGCCCTAGGTAAAATTTAAACCTAGTTTCGTCCCTGCATCATACGGCAATATTGTGTGATTTAAGTTCATGAGGTGATTAATTTGCACAATTAATTTTGATATCTTATACGTGAGATTAAATAGTACTTTGTATGTACATTTGACATTGAGCTTTGATGTTCATCCAAAATAATACAAGCAATTGCAAGATTATAAGAACAGAGAAGTAGGCTTGAAGAGTGGTTGGTTGTGCACCGGCCCCCCGTACCGTGTGCTGGAATTCCACTTCGAGTTTTTGAGGTTGCCAGGATTTGAACCCGTGACATTTGGTCACACTGACTTTAGTACCATAATAGATGAACCATCTCAACCAAAATAGATGAACCATTTCAACCAAAACCTTAAGGTGATGCCCAACTATTATAAATATTCCTATTAGAGAACTCTTCCAAGTCGGTTCTTAATCTCCTCCACAATTTTAACATTTTGTCAATCTTTGCCGCACATCACTTGCGTAGCTGCTAGGAAACTGTTTTGACTTTTGGCTCGTTTTACTTATTAGCTTCCTACACATGTTTCAGATTTTTGAAATGTGTGCCCTGAATACTCACATTAACAAGTAAATTAGAAAAAAATTTGTACAATTATCTCATGTAATAACAGGAATGGAATAGGATAGAATAAAATTCATTTTGTGAAATGAGAATTTAGCTTTTTTTTTTCTTTTTTGTTCGTATGCTTTTTAAATCAAATACACAACACTTCGGGTCAATATGTCTCTTGTAAAAAAGTCGGACGAAGAAGCATAGCTTTTGTTTTGCTCAAAGTAAGTCAAATCCATTTTTATTATGTATTTTGTTTATTTTTCCAACATTTATTCAATTAAAAAAAAAATTAGACTTAGTTTGACGACCAGGTTTTTAGGTTGTTTAAATGGTTGCTTAAGTTTTCATACGTAACACCTTAAAACAAGTAAACATCGTCATATTATTACTAGTCAAATTTCACAATTTTTGATCATCCACAAAAACATCATCACGAGAATTTTCTTAGAAAATAAGTAAGTCGTTCCGAAAAGCTTCAAAGAAGTTTTGCATGACTAATTCAATAAAAAAGTTTAAAGTTATTCTATGTGACTTGACAAATTTGAAAGTAAAAATATTTTAACTTGAGATTTGCAAGTCACGAGGAATATATAGTAGTGATTATTTTCTTGCAAGGAATAGCAATATCGCAATATCGGCGTAGGCTTCAAAAAAGGAGGCGAGAAGACTCAAAGTGCTCGACATAACTCACTACTAACTTGATGCAGTGACTCCACTCCCACATACATAAAACGTTTTTCAGAATTATAATAGGAGTTTTTTTTAAATTGCATTGTCCTGGAAATGTTAAAGCTCCGGATAGTAATGGAACAATTTTGGGTATAAGTCGCTGATTGGATTGAGAAACGATTTAAAAACTTCAAAAGTTAGGGTGTAAATCGCTAATTACAAATGACTTAATTCAAAAGTAAAGGAACAACTTAGGGTATAATTACTCGCTAATTACAATTTACAAATGACTAGCTACGATATAGAGAAGGGAGTGAAAATAAACAAAATAGAATATTTTCTTAAATGGCATTCCAAAGCAGAGTATTTAGAAAAACGAGGCTAATTCCAAACTATCTACACTATCCTATTGATTCAATATTTCACTTACGCTATTGCTTACATTGTTAGAAAACACATTAACTAGAATTAATAATTAGGAAACAAAGTTAAACTAAATTTTGAATTGTTATTCAACAATAGTATTTACAAGTTACAACACCATTTTTTTTTTTTTTGATATTTTTGCTTTTTACAAAACTAGTTAAATAAAAATAAATCTAACCTACATAAACCCATTAACTATAACCCGAACCCTGTATTAATTCTAGTGGAGTATTATTAAGATAAAAAAAATATTTTACTGAATCCATTTTTTTCCCATAAAAAATAAAAAACACCACCTTGACCTTGCTTCTTACAAAAAGTCGTTGGTCATCGTTCAAAGTCAGCTCTTTATCAAGAATTAGAGTAACTAATAAGTATCATTATCAACAGTGCCGCCTGCTATTTTTTTTGTTTAAGTCGATGCATGACTTCTACAAATTGACCTAACTGACATACCACGTTGTTCTATACTACGTTGTTGTTTGTTCAACGATGATTGTCGATGTCGTGTTTTGAATTTATTTATTTTTTCGATATTTTAAAATATCTTCCATTTTTATTCAGATATTTAATGAAATTTTTTAATGACTAAACTAAGTTGTGGGCCCTATTTGTAGTAGATTACACTACTATAAATAGGGTTCGATAGTATCTTAGCATGTCATCAATTTTCAAACATCATCAAAATATTTCGACGTAAGAGTAAGAAATATATAGTCGAGTTGCCCTCGTCCGATAGTTTTGGCATTCATTGCGTCTTTCTTGCAGGTAAATCCCAAACTTCGTGCCTAAAAAAAAATTGAGACAATTCCATATATCGAGTTATACAGAGTTTTGGTATTACTCGATAAATGTATTTTCTCTGTCTCAATCAACAATTATTTATGTTTGAAACCTCCTAAATCTCAGTATGCAAAGTCGATCATTTTAGTGGTGTATACATGACGTAGATGAGAAAATGCCATTTAAACTCATTATTATCCAATAGCGCTTTATCATTATTATCTCCTAAACTCCGTATGCAGAGTTGAATTAATTAAATAGGTTTTGAATTACGGAAGACAATTCTTTCCTTCAAAAAAATTTGGCAAAATGCATCGAAAATAATTACGGTAAAGTTTTCAGTCTTTCAGGTGAATTATATATGGATTATCATACTAGTATAGACCCCGTGCAATGTATGCACGGTATCTATAAAGGTTTACTTTTTAGTGTATTATTTATGGAATTTAAATTGACAATTTATTTATTGTTCATGTTTCTCTTCATTGTATTTTGATTAGAGAAATACAAATTTAAATCGTAAGAAATAATGAAATGAGTATTTTTTTGAAAGTTTTTTTGTTGTTGTTGTTTTTACCGAGAAATTAATGATCTTAATATACAAATATTTACTAATAACATATTTTTTAGCCGGAAATTTTTATCACAAAAACTCAATGAATTTTTAACAAATATTTACTAATAACATATTTTTTAGCTACAACTTTTTATCATAAAAATCAATGAATTTTATTATAAAGTTCTTTATAAAAAAGAATTTCTTTATCATAAAAAGATCAGAGATAAATTTGTGCAGAATATGAAACATTGAATGTTATAAATAAGGATAATGATACGGCGCCACTCAATTTCGGCGCCACCCTCTCACATGGGGTCCCCACTTATTGTATGGGATGTATCCATTATTTTGTAGGTCCCTATTTATTGCATGTGAGAGGGTGACATCGAGATTGTGCGCCTACCGGTGACGCTAACTCATTTTCCTATAAGTATAATCACTATTATAGGAAATATGTTTTAGGCTAAAAAATTATGTTCATTTATAACCTATCATGTCCATACATATAGTATATGCTAAAATTACCAAGTACTATTATAAGAAATATATTTTAGGCGGAAAAAATTAAAGTTTCACCTTTCATTTAGTAAATAGAGAATTAGGATGTAGATTTGCTGATGCAGATATCCATTTAGTTATGTTTTACCAATATCTGAGCTGCAATGTTGACTTCATTAAGTTATAGTTCCCATGATTTTCAAACCACTTTACAATGTCTAATGCACTTCCGATCCATTACTTTTTTAGTGATGTCTTTATCTTCTAGAAATTAATTATCACAAATTCTCATTATAGACGGATACTATCCGTCTATATGTATAGACGGATATTATTTCTCCTCACAAAATACTCATTTGCCATAAAGTGGGAAGCACATGGAGGGTGCCCCACCTTGTCCTCCTACCCATTTTATTAGAGGTCTTTACCCGTCTATTCGCCCCACCCGTCTATACCAAGACCTATTGATTAATTATAGCGGTGATATCAACTAGTCTAATTGATCTTTATAAATTGATCTTAGGAGAAACAGTCTCTCATTAATGGTAGTGAGAGACCTCACTCATAATTAATCTTATATACAAGCATATACTCCGTAATATTACAACTTGTTTGTCTTGTATAATTAGTTTTAGGATATTACACAAAAATTAAAAATATACTGAAAAATGTACTCTGGTTTGTTTCGAGTCTTATTATTGGCGTTATATATACTCTGGTTTGTGAAATAGTGCATGGAAATGTGTAACTATTAAGAGAAAAGAGCCTAAAAAATGTAAATCGACAAATAAAATTGCGTTTTACCCTTTATTACACGTAAATTAATGTTATTTATTTGTTAATGACCAGGTAAATAAAAAAAGCCATGGGAGCAGGAGGACGAACAATAGCAACAAAAGTCCCTTATTATGAAAAACCAGCATTTACAATTAACCAAATTAGAAAAGCCATACCACCTCATTGCTTTCATCGTTCTCTTTTACGTTCTTTTTCCTATCTTCTACTCGATTTAACCATCGCTTTTATTCTTTACTATATCGCCGACAACTATATAGATCTTTTACCGAAACCCCTGTCTTACATTTCTTGGGCTATCTATTGGTTCGCGCAAGGCTCTATCATGTTCGGTCTTTGGGTTCTAGGTCACGAAAGTGCCCATAACGCTTTTAGTGAGTACAAGCGTCTTGATGACATTGTCGGGTTAATCATTTATTCATCTCTACTTGTTCCGTATTACTCTTTCAAAACGAGTCAT
Source organism: Silene latifolia (assembly GCF_048544455.1). Classification (NCBI taxonomy): domain Eukaryota; kingdom Viridiplantae; phylum Streptophyta; class Magnoliopsida; order Caryophyllales; family Caryophyllaceae; genus Silene; species Silene latifolia. The sequence continues at coordinate 194,049,720 of NC_133527.1, forward strand.
AGAAGGCATCACGCTAATACTGGCTCCTTAGAAAACGAGGAAGTGTACGTCCCAAGAAAGAAAGAAAATATCCAATGGTATTTTAGCAAATACTTTAATAATCCACCCGGTCGGGTTATTACACTCTTTATTACCCTAACCCTTGGCTGGCCGTTGTACCTTTTATTTAACGTGTCCGGTAAGAAATACTCTCGATTTGCTAGCCATTACGACCCGTACGGTCCGATCCATGATAAAAGTGTCCAAGTGATCATTTCTGATGCCGGGGTCTTCGTGACCGTTTATGCGATCTATCGATACGCAATGGCGTATGGATTAGTACGTATGATATGTATATACGGAATTCCGTTGGTGGTGGTAAACATGTTTGTAGTACTAGTGACATACCTACACCATACACATCCTTCGGTACCATATTACGACTCATCCGAGTGGAGTTGGCTAAGAGGTGCATTATCGACTGTCGACCGTGATTATGGCACGCTTATGAACAAGATATTTCACCATTGTACGGATGCTCATGTAATTCACCATCTATTTGCATCAATGCCGCATTATAATGCTCGAGAAGCGACAGAGGCGATAAAACCGTTACTTGGAGAGTACTATCAATCGGATAATACTCCGTTTCACAAAGCATTATGGAGGGAAGCCAAAGAATGTCTTTACGTTGTAGCTGATAAAGGAGAGAATAATAAAGGAGTTTGGTGGTATTCTAACAAGCTTTAATAAGCTTTGAAGATTTTAAGAGAGATATTGTTAAGTTTACGTTATCGGGTCTGGGCCGTACCAAAAATGAGCAATTTACTATCTAATACGGAGTAGTTTATTTGAGGCATCCAAGTTTATGTCCTTTATTTTTGAGTTTGAGATGACCTAATGTAACTATAGATTTGCTGGAGAAATTAAAGTTAAAAAATTTGGCCTTCATTTCTTCACATATGTTGTGTTATTTATTGCAATAGAATGATGAACATTTATAATTAATAACCTACAGGAAACCCCAAGTATCGAAAATCCTAGCGATGGCCACCGTAACATATAGTGATCATCTTGTGGTCTAACATTAAACCCTAGATTTCATAACAATATTACTCCGTATTTTATAAGTAGTACTCCCAAATAATTGAGACATAACGAGTATACGTAAGTTAAATAAAATGTTTCTATACAATCAAACGAGTTTGGGATGAAAAATTCGTACGGAGTACAATCTTAATTAGCGACGTTGATTTTTGTTTTGGTCACTAAAGTTTGTCGTAAATCAATAATGCATATGGAGTTGACTTCTTTATATAGGATAACCTAACGTAGTCAAATATTACGGAGCAGTAATATATTACATTTTCCTTTTTTTTTTATCTTTATAAAGTCAAATATCATTGGTCAAATTGATGGTCACCCAAATTTGGAAGAAGAATTAACATTCTTATTTCTTTAGAACAACATTAAGAATTAACATTCTTGTGGACAATGATTACGGATTTACAATATAATCTTCATTTATTGGAAATTTGGGCTTGTTCTTTTGAACTTAATTTCATATCATTTTAGTTCTGTTCAGTTCAGATTCATTCGGTTCAATCAGTTAAACTTATATCTTCATAAATTAACTCTTAAGCCCTTTTTTTCAAGTTGAACAGAACTGAAATGAGCTAAAATTAAGTCCAAAAGAACAAGACCTTACTATCTCATTTCAGTTTAGTTCAGTTCAGTTCAACTCATTTCAGCCGAAAAAAGAGGGCCTTATTAATTCAATTTAGTATGTCAGATTGAAGAATAGGTACACTGAGGAGATTTAATGAATGGGCGAGTGTTCCATTGTTTTTACGGATCATGAAACCTATGTCATATTTGTCACAATATTGAACATTTTTAATCACACTCACTCATACGATTCTATATATGCTCCTGTATGCAATAATATGGTTTATTATTACGACCCATGCATTTTTTGCACGGGTTTAAACTAGTTATTTCATAAAAGTAATGTTTAATGACTGAAAAGAGAAAATATATCTATAACCTCTCAAAATATAACAACTTCTAAAATTATTGCTTAGGAATAGTGCTAGACTATTCACAAGTGTGCAAAGCACATGTCTCCAAAATTTCCCTCATATCAGTTTTCCCTCTTTTAGTCTCACCCACACATTTCACAATTCACCTCTACCAAATTTCATCTTCTCTCACAAATTCTCATTGAAGACATGACATATCCGTCACAAGCTGAAGACGGATACCATTTTACCTCACAATGTACCCACTTTTTCTCTCTCTGCAACACTATTCATGTGGTTCCCTTTCTCCACTAACCCATTTTGTTACCATTTTATCTCACAAAATATCCGTCACAAATGGTAACCCGTCACAAGGGAGACCAATTGATCTTCTCTTGAAGCATTTCATGGGGATTGGTATATCCACACTTGATCAATGATTTTTTTTTATTATTCTTACAGGTGATTTTGGTGGAACATACTTGCAATTTCATCTCCTTGAAGAGCTTCTAGAATCCTCAAAGACAAGCGTGTTGTGTTTCCATCCGTCAACGATCATTTTGTCCTCTCGTATTGTTATCAGGCTCTTTATGCCCGTTTGACCCAAAAAAAAAAACGATTGTGCCTTAGCGTCGCTGTTATTTCGCCTTCTATTTGTCGGCAACTATTCTCTAATTAGTTGGAATTAGATATCGTGTTTTCAAAAAATTTCGCCAATTATGTAATAAATACTATGCTTATTCGACAAATTCTAAATATATGATGGATCTTGTCCATTTCTATTAAAATAATTCCGAGTAACTTACACTTAACATTTCGATAAATTAGGGCACCACGCCCGAAGGGCGTGATGCAACGACTAGTTAGAATAAAAGTATAATTAAAGAGTAAATTGAGAGAAAGTAATTAAGTAATGAAGAGGATCCAAATTGCTTAATATTCCTATAAACAATGATAACTACTCCCTTTTAAAAAAAAAAAATTCTTTCTAAAGAGGTAAGTGGTCTAAAAAATTTTCACCAGGAGGTGAGTGGCTGAAAATTCTAATTAAGGTACGTTATGTTATAGTTTCACGGTTTCCATTAATAGTTATCTTTGTTTCAAAATCTTTTTTATGAAAAATTCAAATAAAATAACTACCTATCAGAACAAAGGTAGTAGGTATGAATTCAGAGGCTGTCAAAAAAAAAAAAGGTATGAATTCAGAGAAGATTAATCTCATATAAAACGTTCGGTTAGGAAAATTGTGATCTTAGGTAGCGAAAGGGTCGATTAAACCCCAAATTTTAGTTTTTATGGCTAAGGGGTCTTTTAAGTTAGACCTTTGTTGTAAAACGGTTAATCAAATTAGGTACGGGTCGAGTAGTTCAAATAGGGTCGATTTGAGTTTGCAAACGTTTTGTGTTGGGTGGTCTCGCGTTCATATTCGTTTTGGGTGTGTTGTTGTCAAGTTATTTACGTATAATGGTTAATACTAACAATAAATATTCGATTAGGATCCCATGATTCGATGGTGTTGCAAAGGTCTACTTAAAAGTTGAGTATCTTAGGCCATGTTCTTTTAAACATAAAGTTACCCTCTTTAAATTTAGTTTATATATAATTTTGGTTTAGAAAAGTTCAGATTTTATAAGTTTAATTCAGATTTTATAAGTTTAGATCAGAAAAGTTCAATTCAATTCATACTTATTTACTATAAGTTTCGATTTTATAAGTTCAAATCAGATCACATAAGTACAGTTCATAAAAGTTCAATCATATAAATTTAGTTCGGATCTTATACATTTAATTCATAAAAGTTAAGATTTACAAATTCAATTTTAATAAGTTAAGTTAAAAAAATAGGACCTTAAGACCTTAATTATTGAGAGTCGAGACTCTTTTGACCTCAAATAATACTCCATCCGTCACTATCATTTGTTTACCTATTCCATTTTGGGTTTTTCAGTCAATTGTTTTAAATGATAAATTGATCCTTACTCCACTTATCGTCTAATAATTAGCTCCCTCATCTTTCCTTAATATTTATGTTAAAATCAAAGATAAATAAATGACCGAGACGAAGGGAGTAGATTTTACGGTTATTTGTTATTAGAATTTTGCTAGTACGGGCCTATAGACAAATAATCATGCACTATGAGCTAGCTGGGCTGGACACCATAGTGGACTAGCGGGTATGCTAGCTAGAGTCCAAATCTTATCCACTGCATTTCAAACTAAATGGGCCCCAAAAAGATCTTATATCAAACCAAATTCGATTGATACGTGAAAGCCCTGTTTCACGAAATCATAAAAATATTTCATTTATGTATTTATACTCCCTCTTATCCGCATCAGACTTTTCATTTGTTTTTGGATGGTTTTGAAGACGATATTTTAACATAATTATCTTTTTTTAAAGTAGGCATTTTTCACAAAAAAAAAAACTGTAAAAAATATTTTCATAACAAAACTAAATATGTAAGTTTTATTTTTCAAAGATTTAGGGGGCGTTTGGTTCAAACATTAGGTATGGAATGGAATGGATTCTAACTCCAAAGAGGTATGGAGTTAGAACCCCACACATGTTTGACCCGTCTTTAGTTATAAACAGATATGTGTCGTCTATAATGAGATTTTGTGAAAATTAAAAGAAACTTTAGAGTAGGACCTCCCACTTTATAAACGTGTTATCAAATATCTTGGCCAATAGACTTGTCACAATAATTTTGTGCTTAGACTCATTTATAAACCAATTATTTCTAATACTTGATCACATTTATAAACCAATTCTTCTTCTTAATCTTTCGATATGGATGCATTAACACCATGTATCCAATACTCGACACTAATTATTTGAAGTAGCATATGTTGGGGAGAATTTCAATAAACTTCAACGTCACTTCATCAAGAGCAACATTATTGTGAAAGAGTATTTACGTACCGATTAGTCAATTACCATGGACACCAAGCAAGAAGAGGTAACCTCCTCCCATAATAAAGAAAGTGAGGATGACACAAAAACAATTATTATGGTGAAATCAAATCAAAGGAAGCAAAGAGGATGGAAAACCATGCCTTATATTTTAGGTTAATTTCTTTCTTTGTTCAACTTTTTAAATTTTTTTAAAGAAATTAATATATTTTGGGTGTATACCATTTGTTTTTTTCCCCGGGTAGAATCACAAGGGCGATAACGTTCTTACCACTGCTTCATTCTCAGAGCTGGAACTCAAGACCTCTGGTTAAACTAAAACAATTTTTTAACTCTAGTTAAACTAAGTGCTCATCGTGGTGACAGAGTTATTTGAGGAGGAAAATATTTCTATACAATTTACCGAGTATTAAATTTATATAATCAAACTTTTTATATTAATATAAATTAAAATGTAGATCCTTACTTAAATAATAAACACAAGCACAATTTTTTTCTAATAGGGCATAAAATAAATGATGGAATGTCAAAAGTACAATTGATCTTATATATACTTCTCCGTATAAGAGTATAAGACTATCGTATGACATTATCATTACTATAATTAGAAAATGGAGTACATTTAATCGACCATTATATGTCGTACAACGATTTGATTTAAGTGTGTAATTTTTATAGGAAATGAGACATTTGAGAGGCTTGCAACATTAGGGGTGGTAGCCAACATAATGGTGTATATGAGACGGGAATATCACATGGACCAAGTGTTGGCTGCAAGCATCATCAACGTCTACTACGGGGTTGCCAATTTTGCACCTTTGCTCGGTGCTTTCATCTCTGATGCCTACATTGGCCGCTTTTTGGCTATTCTTATTGGTTCCTTTGCTTCTTTCTTGGTAACTTCACATGAAATTTGATTTTTTTTTTTTTTTTTTAAATTATTGTGTATATTATCGGATTTAAATTCACGTCAGGTAGAATTACTAAGGCGTTTTCTCATAAATTAACACTATTATATTCACAAGCTTGCTCCCAAAATTTTTGGTTAATGTAAAACAATCTTTTACGTGTTAATTTAAGTGCTTATGGATGCGTATGAAATGTGATCAAATGTTAGTTGTTTATTTAGATGATCATTTTATGAGATAAATTAAAAAAAATTCGATTTGATTTATACCCAAAAATCTAAATATGATTTGATTAGAAATAAGATTCTTTTTAATATCATAGGCACAAATTGTAAGTTTGTAGAATTGTAAAATCGTTGTAAGATTTTACGTTAAAAACTACCCCATACTTAGATTATTGTAGAGTAATATACATGAGATCGTTTGCAAAAATTAAGATCAATAACATTTTCTTAAATTGTAAAGTAAATTTAAGGATTTGGATTGTAATTTTAATAGTGAGAATTATTTCCACCAATCAAATGCACAATGAAAAGTTGGAGATTTGGATTCTTGAAGTACATTATTAAAGTTGATTGAATAATGACAAAATGATTAGTTAAGGAGTTACATCGATTTTATTGAGTTTTATTACCACACTCTCGAAATATATAATGCTTTATTATTACTAATCTCCTATATACTAAGAGAATAAAACTTCTCATAACTTTTCCCTTCAAAAGGAATCTCCTTAAATAATGAAACAAGACTACATTTAATCCCCTATATACTAAAAAAATAGGAAAAGCTTCAAGTTTTCCCGCGTAGAGTACATTTCATGTTTTAGTAAAATCTATTATTACTTTCCTATTTTGATATAATCTCTTAATTAAAATTTCTCTATGATTTTTGTGATAATAAATTCGTTCTTTGTATGCTAAATCGTAACTAAAAGATATGCTAATAAACAAAAATTGTAAACAAAAATATATACTTTACTCAATTTTTTTTATAGTTCACATAAAATAAAAAAACTCTATAAATACCGTGTATTTATTGCGCGGGATCTAAACTAGTTTTACTATGAATTGAATATCTTTTAACTATTGTTAACATTTTACAGGGAATTCTTACCCTAACATTAACAGCTTGGATACCAAGCCTAAAACCACAATGGTGTCGATACAACGACCGAAACAATCAAATACAACAATCATTAAGCTCATGTTCAAAGCCAAACAAGCAACAATTAAGTGTTTTAATACTAAGTTTCGGGCTATTAAGCATAGGAACAGGATGCATTAGACCATGTAGCATACCATTTGGTGTAGACCAATTTAATCCCACCACGGAACAAGGAAGAAGAGGAATCAATAGCTACTACAGTTGGTATTACACAACTCTTTCTCTTGTAGTTGTTTTAACTCTAACCGCGGTCGTCTATGTTCAAGACTCCGTAAGTTGGGTTTGGGGTTTTGGCATTCCTACCGGTTTCATGTTCTGTTCCATAATGTTGTTCTTGTTTGGGACGAGGTTGTATGTGTATGTTAAGCCTGAGGATAGTGTTTTCTCGAACATTTTTCGAGTTTTTGTGGCCGTGTACAAGAAACGTCACCTTGAACTTTCCGGTGATGTCAAGGAGGGGAAGTTTTATGATCCACCGATGACTGAAGTTGTCGTCGTTTCAAAACTGCCTCTTACAAATCAACTCAGGTAATTTTAAATCAGCTTATACCTTATCCCCCACTCCCATTTATCAGATTATTTACATTTGCTTTTACAGCAAATTTGTTGGACCTTACATGCATGTGACTTTTAAGGATACTTATGTTGTGTTAACCAGAGATATAGAACCAAAAAAGGAAACGTAAAGAATCAGTTGAATATACCCAAAAAGGAAAATGTAAAGAATTTGATGAATGGGAAGGAGTAATATTTTTTTTGGGATATTTTACGTGGTAACCCCGTGTTTTTGTATTTTCTACATTGTTACCTCGTTTTAAACAAAAACGCATTTGACTGGCCAAAATTCACGACTAAAACTTCTGAGAGCAACGATTTTTTTTCAAATTGACCAGATTTACGAGATCTTTGATCTGGAAAAAAAATATTTCTGTTTCTGAACTCGTGGCAAGAATTACGGCCAGTCAAACTTTAAAATTTGACCGACCGTACCTCTTTGTAGCGTGTTTCAAATGCGACATTTTTTTTTTTCAAATTGACCGCGTTTATGATATCTTTGATTTGAAAAAAAAAATCGTCGCTTTCAAAACTCATGGCCATAAAGTATGACCAGTCAAAGATATTGTTGATGAAAATGAGGTTATCAAAGAAAGAGGAATTGGTCAATTACTAAATGACAAGTGGAACAATTGAGTTTGAATGATCAAATTGTTCATCGAGTTCATTTTTAAAATAGAAATAACAACAACTCACTGAGACACCCTAATATGAAAAAGGACAACAACTAAGGATGCCGACAGTCTGTACCCAATAAGGCACTACTAAACCTACCCGATAACATTAATACCCGATTATTTACCATGTTATCAAATAGTACATGATCTAATATCTATATGGATTCGGACACAAATTAATTTCTGCTTTTGTATATTGTACAGCTACTATTTAAGTACTGAGCAATATCCTTGGTTGATCACCATTCTATTGAGCATTTGAGCATAACTTTTTAAGTTTTTGTGTTTTTTAAACGTTGAAGATCAAGATGTCTAGTGCTTTGCCTCACGTTGCGTTTGCTTGCCTCGTTTTGTTGTTCACAGCTCAAGTTACATCGGCCGGTAACGTTCTCGTTTTTATGTATCGTAATTTTAATTTTAGAAATTCATACACAAATATATGATTATATATTTATATATACTATATCATATTACGCAAAATAAAACACTATTTAATTACGTTTTGTAAAAAAAAAAAAAAAAAAAAAAACTTGCACAATATTCAAGTATTTGAGTTTTAAGTATTGGAGTACGAGTACCTAATGACATTAAATCATAATATAACAACAAAATGTGAAAAAAAAATATTTGATCACTAATATTGATGATAATTAACTTTTCTTTGTCTTGTTGCATATGTTGCAGAATTTGATTATTGCTTTTATTGCGTCACAAATGAAGCTGCGCCAGACCAGTTGATACAGGCAAAACTTGATGCTTGTTGCGGGAGAAATCCCAAGTTATGTGAACCTATACAACCCGGAGGACCATGTTATGTGCCAAATAATCTTAAGGCCACCGCCTCTTATGTCTTCGATAGTTGGTATGTCGCTACAGGCGATTGCCATCTTGACGGGGTTGGATTAGTATATCACGCCAATCCAAGTAAGACCTCCTTCCGTCCCAATTATTTATTTACCTTTTCTATTACTAGATAAAACAACTGATTGGAACGTAGGAAGTAATTATTACGCACGTATCTTGAATCCGGACTCGAGCAATAATCTGTGGTGTTTTGTGGCAGGTCATGGCGCTTGCAAATTCCAGTGCAGATGGGAGAATAATACAGCAGCATATAATAATAAGAAGATTATAGATTAAGTGAACAACTTTGATGTAAGACTGTTTTATGGTACGACAGGCCAGAATGAAAAATAATTTCTTAATATTTATTTTGATTTATAATTAAACAATTTGCGAAAAGTTCATTTCGGCTTTAACTTCCTTACCAACATTTGGGAGCCATACCGAGAAATGGCGAGAAACAAAACTAAACTAACTGGGAAACATGTGAAACATAGACTATAAGTAACAGTCTGAGGTCTTCAATTATCTTCTTGTTTAACAAAGCTAAACTCAATCGACACAAAAGAACCAAATAAAACGATGTCTTTCGCAACGTGCCATATGATCAATAGACATGTAACGTAATGAATAGAAAACCATTATCGCCAATGAACTGTAATTAACGATTCTGGCTTCAGAGTTCAGACGTAGGATGTGAATGCAGATGCTATTGGTTCAATATGAGTTCGTCTCTGCGACTGAGATGAGTTCAGTGATAAAAAAAACATTATCGCCAATTCTTGTATAAAAATGTCTTATGATAAGCTCAATGCCATCGCCCTCATAGATTACAAGATTTTCAATTTAATGATTCTTAGTACAATGAGTAATTGCCGCGTATAAGTATTTGTAAGCTGCTCCCTCAGTTCAAAGGAGAGGCAGCGTTAAGCAAAATATACCTGACTCTGACTAGAAGGTTAGATAGGCCTTGTACTATTGAGATGCTTGCAACAATTCCTTGATATCATAGCCTTCGAGCTGCCAAAGAAATAATCATCCATCATTAGCTCATTACACAAATTAGCGAAAAAATTATTTTCCATTATTGTCTTTGAAAAATCATGGAGAAAACAAAATGAGTCGTTCAAGTAATGTGGACTACGATTAAAATTGGGAGAGTTAATCGTAGCCCTTAGGATGTTCATGGTGTTGGCATGCCCTTGAAGCGCACATGGGCACGCCGCACACCTTTATTATCAGTGATTCGGATACAGTCTATTAGGATAAGGCTATATACGACTCCGTAACCCCGTGACACACAACGATTCTTTAAGCGCTTAGCACACACAGAACTACAGAAGGATTTTATAGAAAAACAGAAAAATAGGCGATGACAAATTATTTTCTTCGTCTTTGGAATGATGGAAACGAAAATGGGTCGTAAAACTAATTATACTAATACATTGACAGTTTATTGTTATCCACAAACCATCTAGGATATGACTGTATCCTACATTCCTACCCCCTTATCCTGTCACATATTGACAGATTGAACCGCAGCAAGTCATTAATCCATATTGACAGATTTCATAAAAACACCCACATTTAGGCTGAGAGCTATTACACTTCCTTAAGCGCACAGACAGAAGGATTTCACAGAAAAACGATACTTTTACAGTTGTACACATACACATGAATGTTAACGTACACAGTTCGTTTTCTTAAACAAACAAGTGGAGAAGGAATATAATGGGTACCTGAAGAAAAGTAAGCAGCAGTATAACACCGGAATTCCAGAGAGCGTGAATTGTGATTGGAGTCAGCAAATTTCGAGTCTGAGCGTATGACAACCCCAATGCAACACCTGGATGGGAATGAGATCTAAATCAAACATATGTTTTCTAGTCATACAGCAATTAGGGTCCAGGAATTAACTATAATATGAAAAGAATTGGGTACGGACAATTCTTTAATACATACTGTACTTTAATTGTGCTTGACCAGTGTCTGACTCAAGCCGGAATTTTATTAAAAATAAAACTGAAAGTGAGAGCGAGAGCGAGGAAATACCAAGAACAAACAATTGAGGAAATTCTCCAGGAGTTAAGTGAGCAAGTGCAAATACTGCAGCACTAATAACAACCGCAATTGGTGTTGGGACCCTGTCAACGACGTAGGAAGATGATTACAAAAACACTTGAGTATATTGCATTTTGTAAAAAGAAAACTTTGTTGAGTAGTCACTTTTAACTTGAGTTTACCATTTGGTCATTGACGTCATGAAGAATCCACGAAACACAGTTTCTTCAAGAACAGGAGCAAGGACGCCAGTGATTCCTAGCAAACAGACTGTACTGAAAACAATAAGAAATAAATCAATTAATTATGACGCACAGATTTTTATTGACACGAGTAGATATCTTCAACTTACAACGATACAAATATATACAGTAAACAATACGAAAACACAACTATCCAATTTCACTGACTATAAAACAACGGAGAACAGAGGGTTTTTTTGCAGACTACCTGATACTCGAGGATCCAATCAATGGAAGCAATCGGACCAGAGCATCAGTCTGAAATCAATTACACAAGAGTAAGAGAAGAGAACAAAAAAGGTCATTTGGCCTGTTGGCCACCAAAGTCCCAAAACTTGCTACAATGACATTCAAATGCACATTCTATGTACTTCAAACGAGAGGGTAACATCAAATCTCAGTGTTGAATCCATGAAGCAACTAACTTAGGTACAAGTGAAAACAGTATTAAAATTGAGCAACGCATTAACCTCTCTTTGAGGGCTCTCACTGCTAAAGAAAGATAACGCCACTCCGGTTAAGGCAATGGCTCCGAGTGCACCAACAAGACCAATTCCAGCCCATAAGAGCCACCCTTTTTGTAGATTGAAAGGTTCTCTCAAATCTGACATCATTCATTCAAGCTATGATTATTTCATTCCACATAGGCACATATACCATGAATACAGTTGAGTCGCGGACATAAAAAATCGCGGAGAAAATATGAAACGAAAATCTTAATATGTTAAGGCCTCAATCATAATACACCTAAAATCTTATTAATCTGTTTTGAAAATATCAGTCTCACAACTTCACAACATATAAAAAGTTAAAAAAAAAAAATTAATAATAAAAAAAAAGGTAAAATTTTGCTTCAATAGCATAGTTTTGGCAATAATCAAGGAAATCACCATCCAACACGAGAATGGGAAAAAAAAAACATCCGCAGTTAGTTAAAACAGTACTGGATAAAGTGATAAAGAAGTACCATATTGATACAAATCATCAGGAAGTGGCTGGAAAGATTTGGTTAGACTGAAAAGAACGGCTAGCACTGCTGCTGTTGTTAAGCTGTGCAAAAGATTTGAAAAGACCACAAAATTAAAAAGATATACACAGCATGATAAAAACTCAATACATTATCAATTATCTCTTATCATAGGAGTACTAGTTAGGAAAATCTCCCACTTGGAATTGAAATTATTTGAGGATTTAAGTTGGCTGAAATTATGCTTGCATGGGACGGAATTCACTAAATTATCTGGCAGTGGAAAGAAGCTTTAATAGGGAATTGTTAATAATTTTGACTTTCTAATTAAAGATGCATATTTCAAAGAGTACACATATCATAACAGGATGTAATAAAAGCAATTCCAATTATTTATTTACTCCCGACTCTTTTGATTCCCCCACGTACCCGTGTGCGGCCCTCGGACAAGAGCATGACACTTCAACACCTCATTTTAAGCCAAACTATATTTCATAAAAATGGCCTGATAAGACACCTGGACATGCACCCGTGTCGGATAAGTCTAAACGAGTCTGAGCATGAATAACAAAGGTCATACTACATTTATTTTAGGATGATCACTAAGCAATCATATTAGCTACATACTACAGCTAAATTTTGCTCAATAGTGATGAAATTTCCTTTTTTTAAAATGTCATACCTGAGCGAGAATTTGACGGAAGTCATTACCAACAACTTGATAAAGTGTGGTGGTGTTCATGGGCAATCAATTAACGTCATCATCACAAAAGGTGGTGAATAATTTAAGAATTGTTTATGCTTTATGGCAAGTAGCAATAAAAGATCCCATATGGAAATAGCCTAAGCAAGAACAACTCTAAGACACTGCAGAAGTAAGCCGCAATGATCACAAGTTCTTTCTAGTGTCAGGCACAAACATTAACATAGTTCGACGGTGCTTTCACAGAAGCAACTTTTCAATGTTTAAAAGTTCGTAAGAAAATTCTATTACGGAGTATAAGTTTGGATCAACATCAGTGATTAAATCAATGCAAAGAGTGCATTTAAACTCTTACCTTTGATCTACAAAGAGCACCTCTGCCTTTTCATCCAATGTCAAATCTCCAACTTCAAGTCCAAGATATGGCAATGCTTGAGTTAGTACCAATCCCGTCACTACAAAACTGCCTGGAAAAATCATTAGCTGCACTTTCTTCATTTAAGCTACTTGATTTTCAAATGAAAATTCATGCTTCAGACTTAAATAAATACACAAGAGAGGAACTGGTATGAATGGCTTATGAGATCAGACCACCATCAACAGCTTAAATCACGTTTAAAAGTTCAACCTCCCATCGGCCATCACCATGCATTTCTTTCTAATTCTCCTACTAGCAATACATTTTTTTTTCCAATTCACCGTCAAGCAAAAGATAAGTGGTAAATCATGATCACCATTCTTGTTCGACATATAGGTGCAACTTTATCAGCAAGATTTTAAGTGGCATTGTATCAACTTTCAATGTCCTCCTAATACCATTACCAAAATTCACTATTATCGAGCAGCTAATCGTCTGTTTTTCCCTACCTCACAAGTCACAAGCCACGACAAACTACATTTAACTCCTAATAGCTTCATCACATAAAGTCATAAACTCAAATTCAGAAAGGTCGAGAAATATGAGTAAACAACCTTATTCCACAAGCAAGAGATGTAAGAGAAATTGTTTGCCATGGCCAAGGTACATCCCACCGCTTTAGAATTGGCCAATCTAGTCCACTTCCCTGTACAACAGCACACATTTCAATTAAACTATCTTAAGACATATAAGCACAAATTTAGCAACATCCCAAAACTCATGCAAAACTGAAACACACATAAATATAACCAGAAACAAATCCCCTTTTCAATTAAAGCAGATAACTTTCACATCATCAGACTTTTTAATATGAACAATTCCATATACCCAAAACAAACCACCCAGTGCATCAATGGCTCCCGCAAATTGCGAGGTAAGGGCCGTCAGAAGTACGCAGCATTACCCTTGTGTTAGCAACACAAATAGGCGGTTTCCGAATCACCCAAGATGAAAATTACATTGTAGCTACTAAAATTGAGACATGAAATGATTGCAAAATAAACCCATATCATATCAAAAATCACAAACCCAACAAAAAGAAAAAAACTAAGGGAATAACAATCAGTATTTAATGTAATCAAATTACAGAAATTACAATTAAAATTAAGTGGGTACCTTTGGTTGAGGATTATCCCCAGAATTATTTCTAGCATTATAACATCTAAAATTTGATGGTAATTTTGTACTGCAAGAACTAAACTTTATAGCGGTATTATAAAGAGGAAGCACAGAAATTTGATGGGGTTTAAGTGAATTAATACTTTTAATCATAGAATTTGAAATTGAAGCAGAATTTAAACTTGGATGAATCAAGAAATTGCTGCAGCAAAGTGTTGATAACATGATTAATACAGTACTTAGTGAAGATCAAAGAGAGAAGTTACAGTGATGAATTAATTGATGAATGTTGATTTTCTGAGAATAGAAAACTTGAAGAGAAAGGTTGAAGATAAGGAAATTGAAAAATGTTATGAATGAATGAATGATAATGGAGTTGGTCCAATAGAATTTTAGAAGCCCGGAAATGTTGGCCTTTAGTTTTTGGTTTCGTCGGATACATTGTTATTGGGTGGTATTAAATTTCGGTATTATTTTCTTGCATGTTTTTCGATGCAGTAAATTTTCAATAAAGAATCGGGAAATGATAAATACGGACTGGATTTAAAAAGTCAAAAGAGGAAATTAAACTTTAATATTATTATTAATTGCATCATTTTTTGTGCAATTTTGTCATAAATTCTTTTTTTAATACCAAAACTAGAAGGTTTTTTATAACATTGTCCGAATAATTTTAGATTAAAATAAAGAGTCGATAGTAGAATTCAGTAACGTCAATTTACATTAATGAATAAGAAAACATAATCTAAATGAACAAAATATGGTGCATGGTCGTTTGTTATAAAATTGATGTACGGTAATATGATACCCCGAGTATATAGATTTTTCGACTAGAGCGGTGACATGTATATGAAGTCTACAAATGCAACCAGACAACTAGTTAGAGCCTCTCCCGATTCGAATCATTGGATAAAATCATCAAATTCTGATTAAAATTACATGGATAGTCACAATATAGTAAGTTAGCTTACCCTTAATCTGATTGGCTTTCCTAAACTCTAAACAATAATCAGAATAATCTCTATACAACATGAAATTACATCCTTACAGAAATAACCCATATCAACCACCCGTAACCGGACAACAATTATTGTACAATACAGTTTTATTCTGTAATATTGAGAGTATAAATTTCACTTGTAGTCTCTAACTCGGACGGTTCTTATTAAATAATATAAATTTGATCCAATGTTATTGCGATGGAGAGAGTAATGTTACGACGTAATTAACTAGGGCCTAGGAGTTAAGATTGTTCACTTTTTTCATATATGTGATTTCATTTGCATACCTAGGAAGTAGGAAGGAGTTGAAGGGCCGAAAGGATCAACTATGTTCTAGATCTACAGAATTTGATCGGGTTTTAATAATCCAAAAGCAATGTTACGGGTCTTCTTCTTTCAACGCTATGCGTAAGATAAATTATAAGGATTATATTGTATATGGTACATACCTTTAGCGGAAGCAACAGTCGAATTGCCTGGAGTGCACAATAACAATACGGTGTAATACAATTAGTATACTAGGATCTTCTCCTCCCTCTTCTAGGTTTCCTTATGATAACAATCAATGGGGAAAGTCCAAATCCAACATAAAGATGTGAGAATAATAGATAACAAACAATTCAAGTTAGATAAAAACAAGTCTTGACCCTTATGGGGTCATTACAAACCAGGTTCAAAGTCAAAGAACAAATCGAGCTAAATAAACAAGTCTTGACCCTTATGAGTCATTACAAACCAAGTTCAAAACAAAATACAAATCAAAAGTAGTCCAAATCACAAATAGACCATTATTATAATAATAATAATCCAAAGAATTAGCTAGAACCAACTAAATGAAGACCATCAGCTCCACCACCTCCGAGTGTAGTAGTGTACCTAAAAACCATACAAGTAAACAAATAATGAGAATCAATCAACATGTTTTATAAGGCCTAAGATCGAATTACTATTATAACACTCGACTAACTAGTTTATTAATTAGCTCCCTTTATTATGTATTTTATATTTATATTTTATATTTTTGCAGTAGCTTCCCTAATAAATATGACACATTATTACTCATTAAAATTAATTGTTACTACTCAAATCCGACTCAAGCAACTAACTACCATAACTAACCAAAGATCATTTGTCTTCAAGATTCTTTTTCCTCCTCCTCCTTGTTTTGTATCTAAAATACAAGATAAGCAATAATGAGAATCATACCTAATTATTAGAGTACAAAATAACTAGATGCTTAATTATACATGTCAATAAGATTAACCTCATTATCACTCGAGATCTTCAGTGATCCATATACGATCTACAAAATTCAACAATATTAGGGAATAATATTAGAAAACGAAGACGAATTTATTACTTAAAAATAAAAACTATAGAGCTATAATATGAAAAAGTTACTCGTACATTATTTAAGAAAAATATTTGAAAGTACCTTGCTGCTTTTGCCATAATATACTTCGTAGAAATATTTGTCCTGAATTTCTTCATTCATTAATGTATACGATGTATATCCAAGAAAGTTGTTACAATCAGGGTATTTTTTAAAGCCCGTGCAACAAAATTGCACGAGTATAGTATATTTTTTAAAATAACCGTGTCATTTAATCTACCATAATAACTATGATGTACTTTTTATCATAACTAAATGCACAAATATTGAAAACAAAATGATTATAGTTCACTATGTTCAATAGAATGAAATAATTTTTAAAATTAAACTTATAAAAGTATTCGTTTACAATAGTATCTAAATTGTTTTCATCTATTTTAGATCTTAAACTTCTAGATCTAGTGAATATATGATCATTAAAATCTCCAGATTTTTTAAAAATTAAATTAAGGGTTTTTCTAAAATGTGCTTAATAGGCACATATTTAGATGTTAATAAAGAAAAGATTTACATCAATATATCATGAGAAATTAAAATCCAAACTCAATATTACCATATCTAAAGAAATATTGATGTAAATCTTTCTTTTATTAATATCCTAACACGTGCCTATTGCCTATTGGGCACATTTTAGAAAAACTCATTAAATTAAAAACTAAATGTTTGCATGAGATGTTAATTTTTGTCGATTATATTAAAAGCTAAATATTTGCATGAGATATTACTTTTTGTCGATTATATTGTACAAATATAGGATGTGTATTATTTTTTGATTTTTGTCTTTCAATAATTTTTTAGGTTTATAAATATATTTTTTATTTTTTCCATTTTTTAGGGTTACAAAAAAAATTCACTAAATCATCAAATCTATAAATATAATAAAAAGATAATCAAAAGCATAACATTTCACCATTCAACTTTTTAAGAATAATTTATCAAGCCACATCATCATTTCTTATTTTGAAAAGAAAAAAGAAAACAAAATTGAATTTGTAAACATTAAATGCAAATAAATAACATAATAAACATTAAATATTAGCCTATTTAATTTTAAAATAAATAAAACAATATCTATCTATAAATATAATAAAAAGACAATAAAAAACATAACATTTCACCATTCAACTTTTTAAGAACAATTTATCAAGCGACATCATCATTTATTATTTTGAAAAGAAAAAGGAAAAAAGAAAACAAAAATGAATTTGTAAACATTAAATGCAAATAAATAACATAATAAACATTAAACTTTAGCCCTAATTAATTTTAAAATAAAGTAAACAATAATAAAAAATTAAAATACATACTAAATTTTATAGTTCTACGTTTATTGTTGGAATAAGATAAAGACAAATAAAAGCAAAAAGAGAAAAATAACTGAAAAAATTATCAAACAAAAAAAATGCATTGTAATGCAAGAAGAATAAATAATAAGCAAAGAAAATATAAGATCAAACACATCATATGACCTATAAAAAGAAAAATAGAAAAACAATGTAAAATATAAAAAATTAAAGAAAAAACACATTATGTGCATAAAAAATAGAATAACAAATTAAAATATAGAAAAAATAACATAAGACCCCATTACGCATCAACAACCAAAAACAAAAACAGAAGCATAAACGTAACAATATTCGTGACAAAATAATAATAAACCGTGGCAAAAGTTTAGTAACTTATGGCCATATGCATTGAAAAGGTGAAATGATCATGTTCTCCTTTTATTCATTCCCTTTTGTTGAGTTTAAATGAAGGGCAATTCTGTCTTTTGATACGTTATATTGTGGGGCATAAAAAAAAAGAGAAAGGGACGTCAGCAAAAGACCTGAGTTTTGACGGCAGCCTTAGAAAGTAGGCAGTAGGTAGTTTATAACAAAAACACTCTCATTTTCCTCTCATATTTCCTCATGTATAATTATTTTAGAGTAGAATTTAATAATTAATTTGGGACAGTATTTTATCTTTTGTAATTATCCTCTTAGATCTATGCAATTTTATTCCTAATTTTTCTTATGGTATAATTTCTTCCTCCTTTATCTTTTATAGCATTTATTTCCCTTTCATGTTTATTCCAATTTTAGTTGGTAATTAGTTTAAAGTTTGTATCTTTATTGTGTTAGTCATATTTATTTTATGTTTAATGTTAATGGGTAATATTATTAGTTTAGTTTTAATTATGTTTAGTGAGTAGATTATACTAGAGTAAGGGAAACTCTTGTGGGATTAATGGGTTGGATTTGAGTTATGTTTGAATGTTAAATATTTGTTTGTCTCTTATCTTGTGTTTTGAACATGTTTGAGGGACTGCTTGGACGAGAGGTCGACTCTCCTTGTGTTTGATTTGACTTGGTTGCGGCGAGAGTCAGGTTTTGTCGTAGGGCCCAGTGTTATCACAAATCCAGCCTTGTATAACACCACTACCGTAACAACATAACTAGCCCCGTGAATTTCACGGGTAATAAAACTAGTTAATCATTCATATATATATATATACTAGATGGATACAATTTATTATATGACCGATAAAAAGTCATGCAGCGACATTAAATTTGTCATCACATCTAGTACACTAAGGGTGTGTTTGGATAGGAGGTTTTGGAGGGAAAGGGAGGGGAAGGAAAGAGAGGGTGGATTAATCCTTTGTTTGGTAAGCAAAATGGAGGTGGAGGGATTTTAAGGGGAGAGAAAATAGATCCCTCAATTTCCCTTTTCCAAGCCAAATTAGTTCCCCTCCAACAAAGGCAAGATTTGGAGGGAAAATGATCTTCTCCATTCTCCCTCCCCTTCCTTTCTATCCCTTTCTCTTCCCTTTGTCTCCCTTCCCTCCACTTTTGCTATCCAAACACACTCTAACAATAATTGAGACTGTTGCCACGATAATCATGATCAAATAGCTTCATTAGTACAATGATCGAAAACCTTTGCAGAGATTTACATTACAGTTATATGTCTATATCAAGAAGTACAGCACAACACAGAAGAAAGCTCAAAGCTTTTCTGCATCAATTGGAACTTCAAACATGGAAACATTTGCTACACTCTACATAAAGATTTGAAACATTATAGATTTCATTAAAACTACATTCTACTGCAATGATTGCGGACACGTCACTTATATCAACTACTATGACAATATATTTAGCAATTCTAAATCATGCAAAGCAAGTGGATTCAAATCACACAGGCTAAGCTAATTCCACACAATCTACCTACACCCTAACATTATCAATCTGTTACAAACATCGACGGATACCTCCATCATCCATCCCATTTATATCGTCCTCATTTCCCCTTAGTTGTCAGATAGTGTCAACTTCGACCATTAATTTCTCCATATATGTTCACTACCACAACACTACTAATAGACCCATTTACATACACATCCCTTATTACCCTCTACATCCAAGCTTTCATGTTCAAAATTTCAAGGATTTTTCTATTTACATAGCCATCCCTTTCGTCCCGGCCATTTACCATGATATTAACAAGTACGGAGTGCTATTTACCATTTTACCTAACCTAACCTCTTTTTTTCAAACCAAATTCATCTTTTTCCTCCTCCTATGCTCTCCTAAAATACAAACCATGAAAGAATAAAATAGAGATGTGCAATACTCCCTCCATACCACACCAATGGTAACATTGAGAATCTTGGCACTATTCATGGTCTTAGGGAATCTTCGATATTATTTTCGGCTTTTCTCCAAAAATGGATATGAAAAGATTGATTGCGTAGTATAAAGTAGGGCTGTAGGCTTTTGAGTTAAAATATTTTTCTTAAAACAGGGCAATGTAGACAACACCATTCCTATAGAGGATGGATGAAGTTAGCAGTAGAATAATTAGTCATGAATATCGCCTCAAACACAAAGAAAAGCAAAAAGAAGTATTTTTTGCGACAAGCTAAGGATTAACCAAACCTACATTCTTTACAAGCACACCAACATAAAACCAAACCCGAAACACAATCACAAAACGTCATTAAATCAATGATCTGAACATATATAAAACCCTAATTTTGCGACAAATAGTAAAAAACCCTAATATACACTAATTTGACGAAAATCAAAACAAAAAGAATCAAATAAATGCATGAAAACTAAAGAAAAAGAAGTGCGGCTGATGAAAACCAAAAGGCAATACAAAATTAGGAAGAAAAGAGGGTGAAATGGCACCTAAAGAACACGATGGGGTAGAAAAACGCGCGATGGTAAGGAGAGAGAGATAATGGAGCTGAGAGCCTGAGAGGTTGTATGAGACGGAAATAATAACTGAGGGAAAGGCACAGCTGAGTTTAGGAGGGAAAAGGGACAATGTGATAAGGCCCATAGGGGTGGCCCAGCGCAGGTTGACAGCCCAATAGCAAAACACAGCGCAAGGAAGGAAACACAACCAAAACGCAGAGCATGATAACTGTTCATTTGAAAAGTACACGCCCTTGGTGACTTTTATGTTAAGGTGAGTAGATATATATAGAGAATAATATAAGAATAAGAAAGAATGAAAGAGAATAATTAATTAGATAAAGAAGGAGAGAGAGTAATTAATTAGGAGTAGAAATAATGGTGGGCCCATTTACTTTTTTATTCTCTTAAAGTCATCAATCAATAGAAAGTCCAAAAAATTCATCTTTTATACTATGTAAATAAGATTAAACTCATTATCACTCGAGATCTTCAGTGATCCATATACGATTTACAAAATTCAACAATATTAGGGAATAATATTAGAAAACGAAAACGAATTTATTACTTGAAAATAAAAACTATAGAGCTATAATATGAAAAAGTTACTCGTACATTATTTAAGAAAGATATTTGAAAGCACCTTGCTGCTTTTGCCATAATATATGACAGACTCCGCATAAATATTTGTCCTGAATTTCTCCATTCATTAATGTATACGATGTATATCCAAGAAAGGTGTTACAATCAAGGCATTTTCTCAGCCATTTCGGGGACCTTGTTTGAGATTAATAAGATATGCCCCTTAGTAAGTATACTTTATAATTATATAAAAAATAAAATAATTTTTAAATAAGCAGTTGGTTTTTTTTATACAAAAATAAAGATATTTATTCTAATTGGGTGTAAGAAAAATACATTCATTCACTTGACGTATTAGTTGTAAGCGGGTTTGACCATTAGTAGATGCAAATTTACTTCAGTTTTTTAAAAGCAAACAATAGCTGGGATGCCTGAGATATTGTAACAAGAACTTACCAGCTGAGATTCAAACTTTATAAGATAAATAAATGAGTTAGCCCAAAAATAATGAAGATTTATCGTTTTTCTGTGAAATCCTTCTGTCTGTGCGCTTAAGGAAGTAATGGCTCTCAGCCTAAATGTGGATGTTTTTATGAAATCTGTCAATATGGATTAATGACTTGCTGTGGTTCAATTGAGAGATCAAGAACGGTAATATGTGACAAGATCGGGTAGGAATGTAGGATACAGTCATATCCTAGACGGTTTGTGGATACCAATAAACTGTCAATGTACTAGTATAATTAGTTTTAACTACCCAAGTCATTAATTGGATGTTTTTATTGGATTAATGGCTCTCAGCCTAAATGTGGATGTTTTTATGAAATCTGTCAATATGGATTAATGACTTGTTGCGATTCAATTGAGAGATCAAGAACGGTTATATGTGACAGGATCGGGTAGGAATGTAGGATAGAGTCATATCCTAGACGGTTTGTGGATACCATTAGTAGATGCAAATTTACTTCAGTTTTTTAAAAGCAAACAGTAGCTAGGATGCCTCGGATATCGTAACAAGAACTTACCAGCTGATATTCAAGCTTTATAATGATAAATAAATGAGTTAGCCCAAAAATAAGGACCCAAGTCTCAACTATCAATTTATTTCCGTAGAATTGAATTATAACCGTTTATACTTAAGGGGCTCATTATTAGCTATTGTTAGTCAATTCATTATACCTTAATAAATGTGACCATTAACCTTAGTTTTGTCACCATTTTAGTCTTGTCAATGCCTGAAAATATCTAACAAACATAAACTTACGTCAATCAGGCTCACGCTTCTCAACAGTTTGAGTTTCTAAGGAACGGGCCGGACAAGTACAACGGAAAGCAGGGCATAGATAGTAGACCCCTATAGACACGATAAAATGTCGTTATAATACATGGAAAATGCATATAATAATAATAATAATAATAATAATAATAATAATAATAATAATAATAATAATAGAGCACAAGTGGCACACTTACTTGGATTAAAATCATCATCAACAACATATGAAGCTTCCGCAGTTTGTTTCCCTTTTCCCTTGTCATTCTCTTCCCCTTCACAAGGCCAAATCGAAACAAAAGAAGAAGAAAAATTTTTAACAACGAAAGAAAGAAAAATACAAAAAAAAAAAAAAATAAAAAAAAATAGAAGAAACTAACTAAAATAAATAGGCTATGAAAATAAGAGTATAAACCTTTGAATCTGACATTTGAACACAACTTCTATGAGAAAGATGACAATTTTGCTAGGTTAATTGTGGAATCTGCCTGTGGGGTATTTATAAGGAGTAAAGATCCTCTCCATTACTCTTGTCTATTCATTACCTTCTACGGAGTATTACTTTTTAACGGCCAAGATTTTGTTCTAGAACAATCCAACGGTCATGTGTTTTGCTGAGGTGAAAAGAGCATAATGATTTTATTTCTTTGAAAAGAGTACAATATGCATGCATGGTAAGTAAGTACGAAGTTGTATACACTATACACTATAACGCATCCCCATTTTCCAACTGATCATATTATGATAATTTAATTATATCATTTTTATTATATTTTTGTTATTATGATTAAGTGCTAATCAGAAGACGATGTTATTTAATAAAATACTTTGTATTGTATATTAAGGTTGTTTGTCAAGTTTTACGTGCATGGTGGACATTTCTAAGTTTTTTGTTGTACAAATTCTTATTTAAGAGAAACAAGTTCGTTTTATATAAGAAACGCGTTTTCATAACTTTTCTTGTAATATATTGCGTAATACTCCGTACGTACGTAATTCTTAATACTCCGTAACTTTCTATATTAATCGTAGTAGGAAAACATAAAAGATACTCTTACGTTAACATAGTGGAATCATTAATCAACAATCATGTTATAATTTTTTATATTAATCAATGTTATTAACTTTATCGTTATGAACATGGGCGGATCTAAACCCAATCTACTAGGGCTATAGCCCTATATGTTTCTGAAAAAAGAATAATTACATATTCATGTAGTAGAGGATCACATTAGCTCTTTTTGTTTGGCGTGGTTTAACAATAATTACTTTTCTCACTGGTCACCCGTGTTCAATTCTCTTATTAGGCAGCTTTTGATCTGCCATTTATTTTCCAGTTGGTTTCTATTTTCTTTTGATGGTCTTCTTTTTTCTTTTGGCCCATGTGCGAGGCAAGGAATGTCCCAAATGTTCAACCTTAGTTCACGTAATTGATGAATGTGGGAAATTAATGGATGCATTGCATTTTTAAAAAATTAATCGTCATGCATTTTGATCTATTATTTTGACGTTCATCTTTAATTCACGTAGTCGATGGCTTTGGGTCTTGATTCTTATCATAAAGTCGTATGTCTATTTCATGATCTTTTATAGGTATGAAATTTAATAAAGTTGCTCATGGACTTGCTCATGTACGTCCATGGCGTGATGGCGGTTAAAAAGTAGAAAGCGTTTATTGAATTTTAAAAGTTGTTATTTGTTTTATTTGGCCAAATTCTTCATTTGTTTAAAATACCAATTTTCGATCAATGTTCATTGAATAATGAAGATCGATCTACCTTTGATGAAATTTATATTATATTTGTATTTACTATGTCACATAGAATCTTACACATGTATTCCTTATACATGTAATGTGTGAAATGCCTATGACATGAGGAATAACGAAAATTTGTTACAATAAACGGTAATAATGAAGATCGGAACCCACCCCTGATTATCAATACACACTTTGTTACAATAAACGGTAATAATGACCCGTTTTTTATGTACTTATTTATTACACCAATATGGCCATATGACTTTCCTTGTCAATAATCCTTTCTAATACATTTTTTGTTTTGGCCATCATTGATTGCACATTTGCACGGGATGAACCCAAAGTGGTCCAAAACCGAATGTCAAATCCTATGCCAAATTAAGGAGTTACAGTATCTCCAAAAAAAAAAGATAGGCTAACACATAGAGGAGGGCCAATTGATTACTATACTCTCAATAAAATATTTATTTATCCTTTTTATTTTCTATGTTTGATATGTTAATTAAATTAAAAAAATGATGGAGACTGAAAGAATACTTGATAATACGATGTATTATTTATATTAAATGGGTTTTTTCAGAATTTACTGTGACAAAAAGTTCTCCCTTATACGCAACATATTTTTCACCTATAAGATATGGGACAAAACGAAAATAAAGTAATAATTACTATGTGAATTTTAGTTTATCACTTGATTAACTTTGTTACTTCTAATGATATATACTTCTAGTATTACAGAATGGATGCCTTTGTGTTTGTATAAGGGGGTTTGCCGTCTACCATGTTAGAAAGAGAGGAATTGGTTTTGAATGAGATAATTCAATTAATTAAATAGGTTACAATATTAATAGGAGTACATGTATACGATTTATAGAAAAAGAAATAACCTGGTTGCCTAAACTATATACGAAATAATGAAAGAAATAATTACAATAAGATCGAAAGAGTAGCGAGCAAGGCATAAAAGATATGCTAATGATTAACATACCAAGCCTATCCCATTTTCTATAAAGATAAAACGGAAAGAAGAAAAATGAAGATGAACTAAAAGATGAAACATGATTGGAAGACGCGGTGAAAAATAAATAAAGCTAGTGGACAGTTGGGGTTTTTAAAGATGATGAATTGCAAGAGTACTCAACTACTCATGTCAGGATTCTCAAGTTTTTTGATGTGTGAATTTGGTTTATATGTCACCAAGAGTACTAATGTCAGAATCTCAAGTTTTTTTAAGGGGTCTCAATAAATTTACGGGCGAAACGAAAATCTACAAAAATAGGGATTTATTGGCAATGAGATATTAGTAGCCTTAACGTTACAACTTATATGTGTCAGTCACATCAGCTTTGACATACTGAGAGTATCAATCTTCAGTGTTTCACGCTTATCAATCTTCAGTCCACAACGCAAGACAAAGAGGGTTCCACTTTAAAACCATTGGCAACAGAGGGAGTAGCCATTTGCCTTTAAAGTGGTAATTCTTTTCCTCTTTTATCAATGTGGGACAACTCTCACATGTAGAACTTTGGGTTTCTTCACAACTTTTTCGGTATATTCAACAGATTCTTGACGTTTTTTTTTTTGGTTTTATATGTGTGGTTAACACAACATAAGTAAAACAAATTAAAGAAAGAAATTCTCAATTTCAAAAAAATTTGAAAATTATATAGCATTTCCAAAATAAAATATCTACTCTTTACTCAAGTTTCCTTGAACCTAAGCATCATTTCTTTGATTCATTCTTTTTTTTTTATTCAATTAAATTACAACAAAAATAAATTATGAAATTCTTGAGTCGTCTAACCCCTTTCGAATTATCAATCCCCTAAAAAAAAGAATTGAAATTCACCCATAAAAGTCACATGTGAGGTACTAATTAGTCTCGATCCTTTATGGGTCATTACAAACCAAGTTTATTTCAAATCCAAATAAAGATAGTCCAAATAAGAATAATGGTGTCCATAATTAGCTCGAACCAATAGACCATCAGCCCTGACCTCTTCCTCTCCCTCTCCCCCCATAGCCTGAATCATTCATATAAACCATCTACAAACAAACAACGCAAACGCAGTATTAGTACAAGTCTATATTTGATCAGGTATTAAGTTGATAAGATGAAAAAACTAAAAAACTATAATACGAAAAAATACTAGTATTATTAATTGGGCAATAATATTTAATTTGGATTGTACCGGGTTGCACATATAGGGACAAGTCCGGCATTTCATTTTGAACGTAGGATGTCCTTTCACGTTGTAGCCATATTGCTCAAATTTGAAGTAAATTGCCATCCATATAGCGGAATTATATAGGAAGCTGTTGGACTAACATCACGAGTAAAAAGAGAATGAGGAGAGTTCTAAAAATACATGATAAAATAAAGCAAAATAGATGTAAGAATTGTATTCACTGTGCGACGGACTTAGTGGCAGCTTTTGGGATGAAACAAACCTAGACGAAGAGTGACTACACTTGAAGCTGGAACAATCACATATACCTATGATCATGAGATAAATCAGGTTGAGTTAAAACATGTTCAAATGAAAAAGAAATAACTGTAAATCAGGTTAACATAGATATGAAATTGAAGTAAATAAGTAGGTTAACATACATATGGAATTGAAGTAAATAAGTAATTGAGACTATATATATACGACCGAGTTTAAAGAAAATTTACTAGAGTAAGTGTTCTGAGAGACGACCTCTCAATATATTTATTGAAAGACTATTTTACAATTTTAAGAAAAAGTGTTACTAAAGTGTTACCCTCCCTCCGTCATTTCTTTATCACATTGTCATTTTTCTTCTTTCAGTTTTTGTTGTCAGAATCGCGATTCGATCCAACGATTCTACGATTTTACGATCCAAAAATGATTGACCGATCCTGGATCCTACGATTCTATTATAGTTGTAGAATCTTACGATCCTATTAATTTGAAAATTTTTAGAGATAGGATCATAATACGATCCTACGATTTTACGATCCTACGATCCGATTCCATAATAAAAAAAATTAATATATATTTTTATATAATGACAACGTAAAACCCAAATTTCGTGTAAGTTGTTCATAGAATGATACAAAAATCATTAATTACCAATATTTTATGAATAAATATTAATAAATAAATATTTTGATTTTCACTTATATGTTTTTACCAAATAAAAAATTATATTTAGTGAGTTTGTAGAATCTTACGATTCTACGATCCGATTCTACCGATTCGATCCTACCCTCCCCATCGATCCAAAGTAGAATCCCGATCCTGACAACATTGTGCGTAAGAATTGGAAAACTTATACACAAAGGCTATATATATACTATATACTATATACTATATACTATATACTATATACTATGTACTACTATATGTTACTTTAATTTCTGATTTTATATAAAACCATTTTACAATAGACTAATTGACTTTATATAACCCTAAAAACATGGGAAAACACACAAAAGAAACGCAAAACCTCCGTGAGTTTCACAGGTCATAAAACTAATTAATAATAACTAGTGTAGATCCCGTGCTAAAGCACGGAATTTTTGAGATATAATATGACATAGTGTAAAATACTTTGGTAGAATATATTTTTGTATAAATATTCACAAATAAGAATTATATATAAGGTAAGCCAACGTTTGTATAGATTATAGAATGAGCAAAAATGTTAAGCCCAATACCAGATAGCTATTAAACATGTTAAGGCCCAATATATATAGGTAAAAAAAATTGAGCGGGAAAATTTCTAGATTCGCCTATTGTTTTAGTAAATAGAGGATTAGTGCAAATTTTAAACGAGTTACACGCCTTCCACTGGAGTGAAATTTGACAAACAAGCTTCATGTAATAAATAAAGATGATAAAAATAAATTATCCCAATTCCCACCTATAAATAACCCCAACATCATAATAGATAACACTTCTTGTTCTTACAAAAAAAAAAAACTTTCGTCTATTTCATAACACAACATAACACTTCTTGTTCTTCTTCTGAAATAATGGCAGATTCAAAGGTTTAATTTATTTACTCTTTTTTTTTTAATTTATTCTCTAAACTTTTTTTTTGGTTAAGGGTGGAAATAATGACAAAGGAAAGGGTAAGAAAGGCGAGAGGTCAATTGAAAGTTCATATCTTGATGGTTTTGACCCACGCAAGTATTAGTATTATTATATCCATTTTTGTTTTTTCTTAAGCCTTAGTTTTTTTTTTTGTTAAGGGTGGAAATAATGACAAAGGAAAGGGTAAGAAAGGTGAGAGGTCAGTTGAAGGTTCATATCTTGATGATTTTGGCCCATGTAACTATTAGTATTATTATATGCATTTTTGTTTTTCTTAAGCTTTAGTTAGTTAGGTTTTTTTTTTTTTTTTTTTTTTTTTTTTTTTTTTTTTTTTTTTTTGGGTTAAGGGTAGAAATAATGACAAAGGAAAGGGTAAAAAAGGCGAGAGGTCAGTTAAAGGTTCATATCTTGATGGTTTTGGCCCACGTAAGTATTAGTATTATCATATGCATTTTTATTTGTCTTAAGCCTTAGTTTTTTTTTTTTTTACAAAAGAAAGGGAGGTGAGAGGTCAGTCGAAGGTTCATATCTTGATGGTTTTGGCCCAAGTAAGTATTAGTATTATTATATGCATTTTTGTTTTTCTTAAGCCAGTTTTAGGAAATTAAGTGAGTCTTTTGCTAAATGACCATTTTCATTAAAGTATTTACCAAACTAACAATTCTCATATATTAACTCCCATTCTAGCCATTTTTGAAACACTAGAAACATATTAATTGTGATAATGGTTAGTTTGAGAAACAATTAGGTAAAACTAGTGTTAAACCCGTGCAAAAAATGCACGGGACGTAGTAACAATCGCTAAAATTAGATTCGAAAACGTAAGCATATAAATGAGCATGATTAAATTTCCATACTCGTGACAATTTAAAAAAGCCACAATTGAATATTCAACGTATATGTTATTACGATTGTTACTACGCTAATCACTACCATACGATACAAATTGTCAAACAAATGTAGAAGTAATATGAACTTTACAAATACTCAAAAATTTCTTGGTAAACTACGTTGGTTGTAATATTCGATGTACGCTTGTTACTGTCGCATATTAATAGTTTAAGGCCTTGTTTGCTTGTAACCCTCGAGATCGCGACATAAAGTTGTCCATGTCTGAAGACCGGACTTGGAAGATAAATGCTCACTTGAGATAAGGACTGGCCCTGGCTTTTGTTTATTGTCATGGCAAAACAAACAGCAATGGGAAATTGTCTTCTACTAAACCGGATTGGAAATTTACTGGAATCTGAAGGAGTGAGTGTAATGCGGGCAATGTGCACTCTATCGCCTTTATGACTACCAGTCAACACTGTACAACTAATTACGCGTCTCCCTAAATCTGTCACTATTAATCTTGTACCATTGCACAACCCACGCGATTGATCAATATTTCTAAGGAGCATAACCATAGCACCGACTTTCAATCTCAATTCATGGTTTGGGAGGCCAGAACATTTAATACTGTTCAAGAATTCTGTGGAGTAAAGGTCAGGCTCGCCCATAGTTCTATCATCTCTACTGACCTCATCAGAGCTTAAGTAAATTCTCTCTTCCTCATGGATAAGAGATAACACATAATCATTTACATCTTCAACTATTTCGTGAGTGGGTGCAAGAATTGCCCTTTCTTGAAGATAATTTGGGTCCCATAATCGATTTTGAAGATCAGGATAAGTGATATCTACTAAGGAGGCAATGGGATTAGTCACGTGTTGAATAAGTATATCGTCGGGGAACTCTATGTCAACCTCAGCATCACCATCATTTGGATCCCCGACCAACCCATCTCCAATTTTCAGAATCCACTCCGAGAATTTTCGTATCTCATCTACATTAGTGTCTTCACTTCCGGCTTGTAAGCGCATATTTTTAGTCAATGTAAGCACCTGAAATTTAAGACATACACATCTTAAAACATTGAAAGAAAATATAAATTAATTGAATAGCGTTTTAGTACCCATTTGGAAACTAAGTTTTGAACATACCTTACATGAACTCCACAAATACGACGAACAAAGAGAAGCATGCACAACATCAGCCCTGTTCCCTTTGGAAACAACCGGTAATGTTTGGCGAAAATCGCCACCAAAAACTACCACTTTCCCGCCAAATGGTAGTGTTGCATTACGCGGATCTACAACACGCATGACATCTTTCAAACTTCTATCAACAGCCTCGAAACCATGTTTATGAGTCATCGGCACTTCGTCCCATATAATTAGCTTCGCTCTGATCAGCAATTCCGCTAAATCACTACCAGGTTTAATTCTGGGGCAAGTGGAGTTTTCGGTGAGATTGATTGGAATGCCAAGTCTCGCGTGCGCTGTTCTACCACCAGGTATCAACGTTGCTGCAATTCCGCTAGATGCAACAGGCAAAACAATTTCACCCTTGCTTCTGAGGGCAGTACATAAAGTTCGCCAGATGAATGTTTTACCAGTCCCCTCATAGCCATACACAAAAAACACCCCTCCTTGATTAGATGCAATAGCTTCCATAATTTCATTATAAACCGTTGTCTGCTCATCAGTCATTGAAGATAGTTGAGACGCATGTTCTGCCTGGAGCGATTCTTTGTCATAAGACAACTCATCCATAACCATCGTGTTCGCGTGATGTGTTGTTGAGGATGTATCGGGTAGGGGCATCCCTTCAAATCTTGCTAAACTACTCCCATTTAATTGGAGTGATGCTTCTATGTCGATCAAAGCATAGTTTTTCAATTCCTCATCAGTTAGTTCCAAACCTATGATGATGTTTGCAGTGTCATCATAACGTATTGATAACTATTATATGTGCAAAGAATGTAAATTAGATGAGCTAAATAGAAAGTAATATATTAAAGTAGTACCTCGGTTTTGAAGAATATTACGTTGCCTGTGAAGGATATCATCCGCTAGAAGACTCCATGTTGCCTCCCAGACTCTACTTGGCATGGACAACGTCCCACATAACAATAAAGTCGCAAAGAGGTTTCTAAGATAAAATCCAGAGGCCCATTCGCTTGCTTCCTCTATCGCATCAATGTACTCTTTGTCGTCACCGATCAAGCCATATACATAACACGCTTCCCTATACGTGTCATAGAGAGTGTCGTTAACCCTTCTTATGTCCTCGTAACTTTTGGGTCCCTTTACATGGTTCAACATGGTTCTCATGAAATATAATTCACCGCAAGTCGGCGGCACATGTTGCAACCTGCCTATCTTAAAATTCTGTTTTCTAAGGGTCCACTCTCGCTGATCTTTATTCCACACAAATTTAGTTGGGAATTGACAGTACAATAAGTCCTTCGCTATCTGCAACTCTTCCTCTTCACTACTGTTAATTTTCATCCAAGATAGAAACTTTGACACTCCCATCGATGATTTCTCTAAGACCTCGTCAATAGGATCTTCATCATCAAACACAACGCTCTGTTCGCCAGGAAGGTGAAACTGCAACCTTTCGACTGCGGGAGTCCTGTAGTGAATGTCAAACGCGAATATCCTCCAAACAGCCTCGCATGCTGAAAGGTACCTACAATCGTAGTATCGTTTAATCTCGTCCATTGCTCAGAAATTGGTCGTTGCGGCGTCGATAAGAGGACTGCATTGTCACTCGATCAGATCCCTTATTTATATACTTGAAAAGATACTTGATCGCTTTAGACTGGTTACACCACTCCACATTGATATGTGCACGATATTTCAGCAATAAGTACGGGTTATATGGCACGACAAATCCATTGTCAAGTGCCACTTGGTCATTATATATTGTTGGTCCTGTTTTACTTCTCTTATAAATAGGATAACCGTCTTCGCCGATAGTTGTTCTTTCGGTACACTTTTTGGGGAAATGTTTTGAGCATGTAGACCTAACCATACACGGTGATCGTGGTTTTGCAGTTCCACACGGTCCGTGAATCATGTGTGTGCAAACGACGACATGTAACACATGATTCTCAACCGGATTGGGGATCTCCGCTGAAATTATTTTATCGATATCCGCAGCTTCAGGGAACTTGTCTTCTCGATGTAAGAAAAAAAGGATATGAGCATGTGGAAGACCACGCTTCTGAAATTCAATAGTATATACAACTGTGATAGAATTACGCAAACATATTAGATTATATATTACGGCTTGATAAAATATGTCCAAATATTAAACCGATGAGATGAAAGATCACAAGACTGCTCTAACCCTACCAAAGATATGGCGCTCTTTTAAATCAATCATCAACTCTTCAAGCTTAATCTTGAATACGCGAGACAAAATATCAGGACGATCCTCGGGATTAAGTCCCCTATTTCTAACAAACCGGGTGATTTCCGGCCACTTGGGATTGCACGTAAACGTGATAAATAGATCAGGGTAACCGAACCACCTACAAATGGTCATAGTATCAAGGTAGTTTACTTTCATATATAGGCCACCTCCCACCAAAGAAGAAGGAACAATAAGACGACTACCGGCGGAAGACGGCTCAACGTCCCCTCCTTCAACAGCTCTTCTAAGATTATTGTAATTGTCCACGCGAAGAAGATCTTGGTTGTAGCGTATAAACTTTAGTCTATGAGATTCAACCGATGCAAATCCGTCAACTAAAAACTGTTGATAGGCTTTTACCGGATTGTAATGAGTTGGAAATTCAACCGACAAAGTGGTCTATCCCGAATACGGAATGCATACCACTCTCTAAGTGTTAATTTATCGCGCGGATTTTCGAATTGCTATTTGAAGAGAATTTTCAGAGTGAGAAATTCCCAATCGGTAACCGTCTTCCCGCACGTAAATAATAAAGGATCTTTGGAGGGCCATGAATAATGGGTGTAACTCAGATATACGTTGTAAACTTCCGCATGACTTTTGTACAATAATATCTCGTTTATCCATGTTTGGACCTAAATCACCCTCGATCAATGCTGCTACCTCTGAAACCGTTGGACGATTATACATTCTCCCATCTCTGTCTCTTCTACAGATGAGTCTGATACTCACGTCGACGTTTTCATCGGAAGACAATCTGTCCCTAGCCATCCTAAATGTCTTTGCAACAGGATTATGTGAGTCGACCATCTTTTGCAGTAATTCTATCAGCTCATCGTTAAATCGCTCCGGAGTATCGTGGTTGCATTCATAGGTAATTAATAATAAGTTGTGTTTATTTATATTGGGTAACTAAATATCAAAACATCGATCTTTACAAATAATGCGTTAAACTAATATTCTAACGTATTTGTCTTGTATATGACATACCTGATTGCTTTTTTCCGATTTTCAACTTCTTCTTCTGTGTCATATATGTATAACTGACAAAATTTAGGAGTTGCTTCGGTTGACGGCAACAAACTTCCTATTCGGTGAATATTTTGGCCTCCCATCCTGAATGTGTAGGGACCTCGACCTTGATTGATGGAATGATCAATCTTCCCACCCATAGATGTGAAAGAAAACATCCCGTTATAAGCCCGGATATTCTCAATAAAATGCTTACTAAATGGATGTTGTCTACTTAGTAGAGACTTTAGGAGTTGAGGCGGTTCTTTTAACCATGGAAGCTTAACTTTGCCATCAGAGCAACACAATGAGAACTTAGGGCATCGAGTACCCTTTTTTTCTTTTTCCTTTCTTGAAACCACATTTGCGCTCTACATTTTGTGCACTCGTATTCTGGGTCACCAATATCCCAATATCCTTCGAGTACTGAAACATTAAATGTCACAACAATATGGAAAAGTTAAATAGTTTGATTTATATAGCTATTTAAATCAAGTTATAATACTTCGATCATTAGCAAAAAATAAAATGACCTCCGTCGTTCCCCTGGGAAGATTGATTTTGTTGACTTCGGGAACATTCTCCGTGTGAGCGAAATGAGCTCGTTTCACGTCCAGTGAATACTTCTTGGTTTTCAGAAACTAAACCACTAAAGTCATCATAAGATTCGCCAAAGGCTGAACATAAATCTCTTACTAATCGCTCCACCACATCTGGTGGACTATCGATACCTAAGTAGTCATGTTATAAACAACGAAGTTAGGATAAAAGCACTTAATAACAATAACGATTGTTATATACAAATTGTTAAGATAGTATTCAATAATAATTTAAAACAAAATAACCATCGTTAATGAATTGGAAGGATTATTTTTGTTGGCCGAAGGAATATTCTTCGCGTAAAGCAAATGACCACCTACCATGTCGGTGGTGATGACTAGTTGACTTTCTGGTATTGAAGGTCTACATTCGTCGTATGATTCGCCAAAGGTTGAACATAAGTCTCTTACTAATCGTTCGACTACATCTGGTGGACTATCGATACCTGTGATGTAATGCAATAAACACCAGTTTAGAGAGTAATAAAACTTATACTCGATTTGTTAAATATTTTATTTATAATAGACGACATTTTATATACCTGTGGTGGTGGAAGTAAATGGCGTGGTTGGAGTAGAATATTGAGGATCTATTTGCACAGATACAGCTGATGTCACTCGTCTTGCTTGTCGTCTAGTCGAAGCTAATATATACGAAATGGCTATTAGATTAGTTATTTTTGTTATAGCCGTTAAATAAATTTTTTCCATGCTAATAACTAATACACAATATGAAAGTTATTTAATATTTTAATTACGAATAATAATTAAAAATATAAGTAAGAAAAAAATAGTAGTATATGTCATATATGTACGGGTCCGATATCCGATGGCATCCGAAAAATATTGAGCCATATTTTTGATAAGTATAAAACAAAGCCCAACCCAATGCAATAATATAGATGACAATGGCCCAACTATTATTTAGATCCATAACGCAAAACCCTAATATTCCGTCCCTTATATACCCGAATAACCCACCAACACACCCTTATTACCACAGTTCTTCATATTCTCGCCGTCACTCTCCCCTCTCACTAAACTCTTCATATGCTAAGGCCGTCACTCTCCCCTCTCACTATATTCTCCCCTCTCACTAAACTTTTCATATGCTACTTATTCAAACTTTAGATCTGCCTTAACCCAGAAAAAAACACATCAATCTGCACACTTTTAATTTGAAGATCTGCGCCGTCTATGATCGTTCATGACTGATTATGAAATTTTTTTATGCTCGTTGGTTTCCCGTCGTTTATTGCCATTATCAGTTCGCTTAACTCGGTATGTGAACTTCATATTCGTTTAACTATTCAAGTTTATGTTGATTTAATGGTAATTATAATTTTCTTGATACTTTTTCAAATTATTGCTTGATTTTTGTTGAAGGCTTTGCTAGATCTGACCATTTTTATCTTAAAACTCATCTATGAATTTATAGCCATCATGGTTTAATCGATTATGGATCTTGATTTTCCTAAATAAATTGTTACATCACTCGAAAATTTTGTGCATGTTTACTTTATGTGATTTATTTGTTATTTCATGTTCATTGTTAATTCGAAAATGATAATCATAATTTTCGTGTTCATTGTTAATAATTGAATTTCTGGGTTAATAATTGAATTTTCTGGGTTAAAAATCGAAAATTTGTGGGTTAATTTAATTTTTTGGGTTAACAATCGTCAATTTCTGGGTTAACAATTGAATTTCTGGGTTCATCTCAATATGATACATTAATTTATGGGTTTGAAACCCAGAAATTCAACCCCAAATGATGAAATCACCAACTCCATCCCAACCGAGTCCCAACCCTAGTCCCAACCCTAGTCTGAACCCTAGTCCGAACCCAAGTCCGAACCCGAGTCCGAACACGAGATAACCGAGTCAGAACCCGAGTCCCAACCCGAGTCCCAACCCGAGTCAACCGAGTCCGAACCCGAGTCAACCGAGTCCGAACCCAATACCCAGATACCCAGATATGGAACTTAATACCCAAATATGCAACTCAAACGTTTAATGATCCAAACCATAATTCTATATAATTTGAAAACAGACCCAATTCTGTGGAATTATTTTTAAATCTTTTGTTCTAACAATTATGTTTTGATTTCTCTTAGGTTGTTTCAAATGGTAAGCAATCAGAGTATGCCTACACTTATTGAGATAAGTACAATTACTGTCATTTACATTGAACAATTATTGAATTTCATTTTTTTTATAGCTGATGTAATATTCTGATTCACCCATACTAAGCATTTTTATTTGAATGCCTCATCTACAGCATAAAGAGAATAAGGACTAATGATGATTTATTTGGGATTTTTTCACAAAAGTTAAGTCACTAATTTTCATCTTTTTAATCTATTTTTATTAAGTTTTTATTTGTGTATATTATTGTTAATTGAAAGAATTTGCCAAACTAAGTTTTCTATTTTATTGAATTTTCAGGTTCTGCTTTATATTTATTTTGTTATGTTTGGATGATGGCTGAACACAGAAGCTCTATGTTTGAGATATAATTTTCGAGGCATGGAAAGATAAGTATATAAAACTTCTTATGAATGCTTACTTGTTTCTTTCCCGTTGTAGTTCTTCCGCTTCTGTGTTGAGTTTGTGTTGTTTCCTTTTTCCATTGCTTAAACTATTGCACATCTAATGCCGTTGTCTTCCCGAATCCTTGCTTCTTCTTTTATTTGTTATTCACTCTTTGCTGATTTCTTTTTTATTGTACTATTAATTATGAGGATTACTTGAGCTTTTCTCTGAAATCTTTAAGGAGCTTAGGAAATTAGTGAATGATTGTGAAGTTGTGTTTTTGGTATATATATAACTGGAAATAACCACTGTTAGTGGGGATATGTTAATCGGGTAGTTAATAACTTTGTTGACCATGAGCAACTTAACTTCCTGTTAGTGGGATCATGTTAATAGAGGGAGTGAATAATTTCTTTTGGCGCCTTTATTTGAAATTTTGCTGGTGAAAATTTTAAAGATATTTAAATTTCATTTTGCAAAAGTTTTTTGTTAATTGAATAATGTCATTTTTAACCCCACACTCCAATTTATTTTGTCACTTAATATTTTTGTCATTTATTTTGGAACACGACTGCCCTTATTTTGTCATTGTTTCTGATTGTGTGTTTTTGGTCTCATTTTTTTGATATTGACTAACTCACCAATTCTTAGGAAAATAATTCTGAAATATACTTGTGTCGTCCTTCTTTGAAAACAGAAATTACAGCTATAGTTCCGTGTTAAAAAAACAGCCATTCATGAAAATTGAAAAATAATATCCGAATTACTGCCGAATTATGTCAAACTAACTTGAAAGTTGAAAAATAATATCCAAACTACTGCTGAATTACGTCGGACTATAATAAAATATAATGCACTTTAATGCTTCTAATGCTATTCAATTCTTCGCTGATTTCCCTTTTTTTGCTGATGCTTCGTCTTGCACATCTCCGTCCTTGTCTGTCTCAAATAATATCCTCTTGCTTGACGGTGTCAACGACTCAGTGTTACTTCCAGTTTCATTTTCTGCATCCTGCATTTGTTTCTGTTTGCATAAGTTTAAGTTCTAATAGATCATAATAATTTGTATTAATCGGCGTTTAATTACTATATTTGGATTGAATTTCATACCAGCAAATTATCTGATTGTGTCTCACTTGTGACAACACTTTCCTATGGACAATTGTTACATATGCTTTAAATAATGATTGTTTTAAATTAAGGAATTGCTAAGGAAAATCTGTTAAAGATAGTATAGAAGTGTTGTTTTACCTGTGTCATATTTAATGTTGAAATCTTTTCCACAGATTCATCGTTATGTATTCCCTTGACAGCACTATCATCCTGTAATGGTTCACAGATTTTTTACAATCGCTTAAAAGTGTGTATAATTAATTATTTCCGATTAATATTTGAAGGGATAATTATGTTTTACCTCTGCATTGCTGGCCGCTAAGTCTTGATTCTCGTATTGAATTTTCTCCTGCACATATCATTTTAATATTTTAAGCTCTTTTAAGTAGATTGTATTTTCTAAATGCAAAAAATTTTAATTTCACTACCAAAAGACTGCCCATTGAGTCTGGTATTTCACTTTCGGCATCACTCATTTCCTGGTTTTAAAATGCTAAATTGTTAGCTAAACGATTATTGATATTTAGTAAAATTTAATAAAGAATTTAAATTGCTTTATTACCTGTATCATTTTGTATTGTTCAGTCCATGCTTCTATATGTCTCAACTCATCACTGTAGTCCACAACCGTGTAGCACCTTGAGCTTAATTCCAAATTGTACCTTTTGTCAACTACTAACTTGAGTACGTACTTCTTTCGTAACATTGAAGTTAGTTCTTGTGGCACTCCTCGAACATTTCCTACCTGTGTATATTTTATATTAAGAGAACTTTTGATGCTATGATTAAGATTATATGAAACAAAAAGTATTTGTGTGTAATGTAATTTAGTGGTCGTACCTGGTGTAGTTTGTCTAAACATTCCAAAGGAGTCTTTGCAACCTTTTTTTTTATTTGTTTATCATACATGATTAAATTTGCTTTTGCTCCATTATCATCGCTAATTATAAATCTCACCTTAAATCGGCATTTATAAAATATGATTATGTTGTAAGATATGTATGTATACATAATGCTATCGTAGAATCAAAATACATGGGATTTTACCTTGTTGCTCTATTTTCGCTGCCCTCTTCATGTGCTATACAATTTTCGTCTGAGCAGTACCATTTGCCATGTCTCTTCCCAACTGGACTTGTACACTTTTGGCATATATTACGGTACCATCCAAAAGTGTCGTCTATTTCATTCAAGTATGCTACTGTCACATATTTGCCAGCCTGTTTTGTACATTTGAGTAAGTATTAAAAAACTAAAGAAACTTGATGGGGCATATTCTGCACCGCTGACCAAGTCAACATATTGAACAAGGTCAAAGATATCCACAGCAAGTCAACGACTTAGACAGCCTAGCCGATGCAGCCCATCGGCCTGTTAGCTTGGGTCTCGGCGTGACAACCTGCCAGCCGGGACACATACCCGCGTACTCATATCCAAGACCCCTCGGCGGTGAGTCAACAGGGCCCGCCGGCCTGTCATAGGTCCCTCGGCCGAGGGGTAGATCAGTCTTTCCACCTGCTAGCCACTTGGCCACTTGGCCACTACGTGACAAAAGGTGAAAGCCTATAAATACTCCTCAACCTTCATTGAGGAAAGGATCCCACAACCAAACCTAAATACACTATTCATCTGGTAATATCTTCCTTATCTCTCTACAATACATACCTAGCCAAGTAACACAACTTAATCCTTTAAGTTTACTGACTTGAGCGTCGGAGTGAGTACGCTTGGCACAAAGCCAAGCCCTCAGTTCGTTCATTGTTGCAGGAGAGGCCGAGAGGAACGATAACGACAAGAAGGGTTCAACTCAAGACATTATTCTACAAGCCACGGGTGGTAACGATACTTGCTCTGGAATTACACCCGGAACAATTGGCGCCGTCTGTGGGGAAGACACTAGAAGCTAGTCACATTCATTCCCAAACACAAAAAAAAAACAACAAAAATCCACCCAAAAAGCTAAGAAGATGTCGAAACAACAAGACGCAGTCGTGACCGACGAAACCGCATTCTACCAAGATGATACCTTCAACAATTCTCGAGTCGTGCAGCCCTCCACCGGCGGAGTAATCCAACCGGAGTTCGGGATGCCAACAATACCCGACACGCCGCTGCCAGCCAATCAGGTCACCATCATGGGACATGTGGTTGACGTAGCAAAACTGAAAATGCTCCTGGACCTAATTAGTAATACGCCTGCTCACACTGTCACGCCGACAAGAGCGGCGGAAACCATCCAGGAGACCAGGGCCCAAAACGTGACTCCGAGAAATTTGAACGGGGCACTAGGAGAAGCTGACCCAGTCAAGTCGCCGGGGGAGCCCAAAGTGGGCGGGGTAGACCTAGGTCCTTCCCGCACTCAGGGGGGGACAGCGTCCCCGCAGCACGAACGAGGCTTACCCCAAAGGAGCCAGAGGAGTCCGACTCAGCAGAGTTGGAGGAGAAGTTCGAGTCGAAGAAGGAGTCCTTCTCGCTACGAGGGGAGGAGCTGGATTAGGAATGCGAGGAGCCGATCGCCACGCGCCGTTCGACGCGTGGTCAGACAGCCCCTCAGCGCCTACGTCCTAGAAGTCCAGGTGCCAACTAAGCTCAAGTTGCCACCTCTATCATACAAGGGAGATAGTGATCCAGCCGACCACGCTGAGGCTTTCGAGTCTTACATGTCGGTATGGGAGCAGCCCGATGAGGTCTGGTGCCGAGTTTTCCCAACAACTCTGCATGGGATGGCTCAAGGTTGGTACACGGGACTTCCCGACGGCTCGGTATACTATTACGCCGACCTAAGGGACGCCTTTCTAGCCCAGTACTCTTGCAACAAGAGAAGGGCCGTGGAGCCATCGGACCTCCTAACTATCAAACAGGAGGGAGGCGAGTCTCTACGAAGCTATGTGAAGAGGTTCGTCGGAAAGGTCCAGCAGATTCGAGAAATCAATCCCGAACTGGCGGCCTTCGCGCTGATGAAGGGCCTCCCAAGGGGAGATTTAAAAAATGAGCTCATCAAGTGCGGAGGCCTAGGTTTGGACGCCGCCAGGAAGTTGGCTGACCAAGCCATCAAGGTAGAGGACTATCACAAGACCGGGTAGGCCCCAACGAGGCCGAGCACTCGAAAAGAAGAGAGCCGGGAGGACAACCCGGATGAAAGACGCCGTGACAACAACGGGTCACGGTCCGATGAAAGACGCCGTGAGAATAATAGGTCACGGTCGGACAAGTCCGCCAGAAACGAGCTCGGCGGATGCCGGGGAGCTCTGGAACGTACTACAAAAAACGGTACGATGATCACACCCCCCTAGTCGTATCGGCCGCCGAGGTCTTCGCTTTGAGCAAGACCGAGGGCCAGAAGTGGGAAAGACCCCCTAGGCCGAGGAGTGACGGTGACACGAGCCAGTACTGTGAGTACCACGGCCACACCGGACACTTAACCA
The DNA here is from genome assembly GCF_048544455.1 of Silene latifolia. NCBI lineage: Eukaryota > Viridiplantae > Streptophyta > Magnoliopsida > Caryophyllales > Caryophyllaceae > Silene > Silene latifolia. The sequence goes on from NC_133527.1 coordinate 194,091,481, forward strand.
ACGATTGCCGACATCTGAAGGATGCCATTGAAGAACTGATCCGGAAGGGAAGCCTCGGCAAATATATTGCCGGAGGCCAAAAACCAGATGGCGGCGGATCAAATAGCAAGTCCGTCTTTGAACGGATAGGAGTAATACATGTCATCATCAGGGGCAACGGGAACGATGGGTCCGCTCATGGGCACAAACGGCACCTGAATGAACCATATCAGGCCATCAACTTTGTGCCCAACACAGCCACCCCCGCTCCCAACATCCCCGATATGACCATCAGGCAGGAGGACTACGAGGGAGTCATCGCTCTTCACAGCGACCCACTTACATTCCACCTGGACATAGCCAACCACTTGGTGAAGAGGTGCCTGATTGACACAGGCGCCTACACGAACGTTATGTACAGAGAATGCTTTCTCAGCCTCGGTCTGAGGGTTGAAGATTTGAGCCCCTGCACCAACCCGTTGTACAGCTTTTCTGGGGCCGGTCTGGTACCCCTGGGGTCAGTCAGATTGCCGGTGAGGTTCGGCGAGGGAGGTGCAGCCAAGAATGTTATGTCTGAATTCGTAGTCATCGACGACACGTCTGCCTACAACGTTCTCATAGGACGGGCCACCTTGAGCGAAATCGACGCTGTGATATCCATCCGGGCCCTGACATTGATATACGTCTCGGACCGGGGGGAAGCACATAAAATCGTCTCGAAGAACGAGAAGGATCCCGGCGTATGGGAGATACACACTAACGGCCCTCCCATGACGGATAGCTCGAAAGCCAACATCATTATTTTTAGCCCGGACGGAGACGTGTTCGAGCACGCCTTGAAGCTTACCTCCCCGACCTCAAACAACGGATCCAAGTACGAGGCAGTGATAACAGGAGTCAAGCTAGCCAGAACCGCTGGGGCGGAGCATGTCGTGGTGAAAACAGATTCGCTCTTATTGACCAACCAGATCAAAGGAGAGTACAAGGCTCGGGACTATAGGACGACAAGGTATCTGGAGAGGGTGAGAGTCGGCGCTTCAAAATTAAAATCCTTCTAGATACAGCACACTCCCAGGTCCGAGAGCGACCGAACCATCAGCATGGTTGAAGGAGCAGAGATAGAGGAGGTGGAGATTGATCCAGGCCGCACCGTAACCGTCGGTGTCAACCTGGAACCAAAATTCAGGGCCGAACTCCTGGACCTGCTAAGGAAAAACAAGGACGTCTTCGCCTATTCGGCGGCCGAGATGCCAGGCGTGAGCCGGGAAGTAATTATTCACAAACTAAACGTACTCCCCACCGCTCGCCCTGTCAAGCAGAGGATGAGGAACTCCTCAGTCGAGAAAGATGAGGCCATCAAGGCCGAGGTAGATAAACTACTTACGGCGGGCTTTATTACGCCTTGCACTTATCCTGAGTGGTTAGCCAATGTTGTGATGGTGAGGAAATCATCGGGGGCATGGAGAATGTGTGTAGACTTTACCAACCTTAATAAAGCATGCCCCAAAGATTGTTACCCTTTGCCTCGGATAGATAGCTTAATCGACGCCACGGCAGGCTACACCATGCTGAGCCTGCTAGACGCCTTCTCGGGGTACCACCAGGTATTCATGGCTGAGGAAGACATGCCTAAATGCGCATTCATCACCGCTAACGGCACATACATGTACAAAATGATGCCATTTGGTTTGAAAAACGCCGGCGCAACGTATACAAGGCTGGTGGACAAAGTGTTCCAAAATCAAAAGGCCGAAACACATTGAGGCCTACGTCGACGATGCTATTGTGAAAAGCAAGTCCGACAACGAGCACCTGGCCGATTTACACGAAACATTTTGTTCACTAAGGAAATACAAGATGAAGCTCAACCCAATGAAATGCAACTTCGGTGTCGGCGGGTAAATTCCTCGGCGTACTTGTCGGTGCGGAGGCATCGATGCAAATCCAGACAAAGTCCAAGCAATCCTAGACCTGCCGGAACCAAGGAATCGAAAAGAGGTTATGATGCTGACCGGGAGAATGGCGGCTCTCGCCCGTTTCATCTCTCGGTCAGCTGACAAGAGCACCCCATTCTTCAAAGTGTTGAAAGGAAATAAAGACTTCAGCTGGGGGGAGGAACAGAGCACGGCTTTCAAGCAACTGAAGGCTCATCTTCAGACTCTCCCAACTCTGTCCAGGCCGATACTGGGGGAGACGCTATACCTATACATAGCAGTTACCTCGGCCACGGTCAGCGCCGTGATCATCAGGGAAGAAGACAAACAGCAACAACCAAACCTAAATACACTATTCATCTGGTAATATCTTCCTTATCTCTCTACAATACATACCTAGCCAAGTAACACAACTTAATCCTTTAAGTTTACTGACTTGAGCGTCGGAGTGAGTACGCTTGGCACAAAGCCAAGCCCTCAGTTCGTTCATTGTTGCAGGAGAGGCCGAGAGGAACGATAACGACAAGAAGGGTTCAACTCAAGACATTATTCTACAAGCCACGGGTGGTAACGATACTTGCTCTGGAATTACACCCGGAACAACCAATCTACTTTGTCAGCCATACACTGTTGCCCGCCGAGAGAAATTACCCACTAATTGAAAAAGCAGCCTTCGCCGTCGTCATTGCCACAAGGAAGTTAAAACCCTACTTCGACGCACACCCCGTGACGGTCCTAACCGATCAGCCATTGGAGAAAGCTTTGGAAAAATTCGAACAATCCGGCAGGCTTATCAAATGGGCAGTGGAACTCTCTGGTTTCGGCATTCAGTACAAACCAAGGCCTTCGATAAAGGGGCAAGCACTTGCAGATTTCCTGGCCGAATGCACATATCAGGAAGAGCCAAACCCAGGCATATGGGAGGTCTACACCGACGGCTCCTCCACGACGAACGGCTCAGAGCCGGCATCCTTATCATCGGCCCCAAACGGGGACGAGTTTGAGTACGCCTTGAAATTCACCTTCTCGGCCTCGAACAACGAATCCGAATACGAGGCGGTGATAACCGGAGTCGAGCTAGCTAGGGTCACGGAGCGAGAACACATTGTGTTGAAGAGACTCACCGTTGGTTACTAACCAAATCAGAGGGGAGTTTGAGGCTCGGGACGACGGAATGGTAAAGTACCTAGAGAGGGTAAAAGCCGACATAGCAAAGTTGAAATCTTTCCAAATCCATTGCGTTCCCAGATCCGAGAACAACCGGGCCGACGCTCTCTCCAAATTGGCCAGCTCAACCATCAAGAATGTCAGCCGAACCGTGCTGGTAGATATCAGGAATGCGAAAAGCATCACTGAGACCGTCGGCATGGTGGGTAACATAGAGACCGAGACAACGTGGATGACTCCGATAATGAAATACAAACTTACAGGTGAATTGCCGGAGGGCCGCAATCCCTCGGCCAAAATAAAAAGGATCGCCGCCGGTACTTGGTGTTCGAAGGGGAACCGTACGGAAGATCCGTAATAAGACCACTCTTGAAGTGTGTCGGTCCACCGACGCAGAATCGAGCATCGACAGAGATTCACGAAGGCATCTGTGGACATCACATGGGGGCAAGAACACTAGCCCACAAAGCTCTCCGAGCTGGCTACTTCTGGCCCACCATGCTTCAAGTGTAACACCCCCATACTCCAAGTGCCTTACCAGGACCACTTAAGGCATGGAAATGCTACCATCTCGGTTACCCGAGGCAATGATTATCATAAGACAATAAAGAAACATATTTAAATAATAATTGACGTTTAACGGGATTACATGCCAAAAACCAAAACTGATAAAAGGAAATACAAGTTCTCAAAACTATCTGCTATCGAAATACTATCAAGCGTCAGACACAGCGGAAGACTTCTAAACTGCAACATGGTGACTCATCCCAGCTATCCCATACGCATCGTCTCATACCTGCTCAATAACTGCTCACCACCCCCGAATGGATCACCACAGTTTTTAAAACATTTAACGGGGTCAGTACTAATCACACAATTCAATATATCAACAATAAGATAAACAGACAGCTGAACTGTCACACACACACACACACACACACACACACCCATCATCTCAATACTGACTGTCCACTGGACCAGCCCTGCCAGTGGGGGACCGCAGCCGTTCCCACCTAAGCCCCGCTCATCGTACGAGCGACAACCCTGTCCCATTAATGTGCACATCCCCTTCCGTGGCGGGTTCCACGAAGGGCGAAACTAGGGCGTGAAGCCACTCCCGCAAGTGACTCCACTCAGCCGAGAATGCATCTCGAGAACCAGAGACAACAATCACAATCACAACCGTCACAACACAATTACGATATTAATCAATAATCACAATCAACCACCGTCACAACACAATTACGATATTAAACAATCAATCTCAACACATCAACAATCATCCCATTATGGGACTAATACTGAGTAGGAAATCCTACCTGGAAAGCACAACACGCAGACGGTATCTACAGCTGTCTCAAAACGCCTCTTCTATGAACTCTCCTCCTACCATACAACACATAGATACTACTATTCAATTACTATTCATAAAAACCCCCAACTCCTAAATTAGGGTTTCACTATTCTTAACAAAACAGTATATAAATTATATTAGAAGCTTACCCTCGACGCAAGGAATCCAACGACACGAATTACGATACGATCCGACCGTCTCGAACTCCGGAATTGTCAAGAACGCGATTAGGAAGAAGACAAGTTGCTTTCTCTCTTAAACAGGTTTTAGGTTTTGTAAAAAGTGATTTAGAACAAAGACGAATTGGTTTAAATACCTTAATCGCGTAATTAACAAAACCCGAGAAAACTCCCCCGTAAAACCGGACACTCGATCGAGTACCCAAGGTACTCGATCGAGTACCCCCCTACTCGATCGAGTGCCCCAGCTACTCGATCGAGTGCCCAACAGGTCAGAAACTATTTATCTTCGCAACTTGCCCTTACTCGACAGAGTAAGGGCTACTCGATAGAGTACCCCCAAGACATATAAATACGGAGTATTACAGTCTTCCCTCCTTAAAAAGAACTTCGTCCCCGAAGTTCAACCCATACATAAAAACAAACATGCTAACTCGATCAAGACACAACAACGTAACTAAGAACTCGAAACAAAACTCCAACCCAAACATGAACTCGTAACACCAACTCCACTAACTATTCCTACCTCCACAGCATGGCTCACGATATCGTATCAACTCCATTATATCTCTCTCAACACTAACTCCATACACTACCAACTACCATCCTTTAACGCTGCTAGCTCCGTAATATATCATCCCCTACCAAATCCCATATCAAGACACTCATAGACATCAAACGGAATGTTACATTCTACCACCCTTAAAAGGAACTTCGTCCTCGAAGTTTACTCAGGCTCATAACATCATCCTCCAACTGTCAACACTATATAAAATATCCTCACACTCAAGCATCACACTTACTACAAGCACGGCCATGGCCTTTTATCACTATCAACCACAACATATACAAATCCATATCTTATGCTACACCAACACTCTACTTTCAAATATACTACCATATGCACACCCATCAAAATCTCTTTTATCACATCCTACTCCTCTTAAGATAAATGTTACGTCCTCGTAACTCACTAATACTAAATACTAGATACATCTCATTACTCTCTTTACCACCACATGTGTAAGATAACCGCTTATAATCTAAACACTCGCCATGCATATATCCAAGGCTCTCTTACTTAAGCATTCCTCATACCTCAACTCATTCGTCACACCATCTAACCTATACCTCAAAACTCGTAGTAAAATCACCATACTAACTCTCCATTATTTCTGCAAAACAACATACCTCTCTATGTAAGGCACTTATCTCCCAGAAGCATAACTCACGATCCACACTCGCTATGTACACGCACACTAGATCATCAAGTTTTTTTCTTCCATTACCGCAAAACTCATACACAACTTAACATGACACTAATTCCCAATACCCTACACTCACTGTCTCAACAAAAGATTATGAACCACCTGCATCTTTCGGGTCATTACCACACATGTTCTACGACTCACTTGCCATTACCATGTCTACTGAAACCTTAACTAGAACAAGATCATAATTATTGTAACGACCTCTCCCAACCGTATCCCATCAATAGAACATCACTATACCATGACAACAACGAAAACATATTCAACTCTATTTCCTGTCATACTCTACCTCATTCTTAACTTAACCTGGTAAAGAGAACATCAATAAGCAAGACAACTGTCTACATGCAGAAACCGAAACTCGCAGGAACAATATCAACCAAAACAACAATCTATGTATAATCTGGTATGTACTTTGAAACTCGAATCATAATCATCCCGCCTAATTCACCACAACCGGTGACGGCATCACAACACCGCCACCAACAGCCACACCGTAGTGCGAAAATACCCGCATCACAACACTAAATATCGTGTCCGGATCACCACCCGAGGCACCACAACCACATCGATAGACATCACAATCGCATACAACTCCCATAAACACCGACTCGGGATAACTTTTTAGTCAAGAAAAACTTACTCAAATCCACTTTACTAAATCATAGCATAACATATTTTATGAATTAAACAGATACTAACCTCGTGAATATCATCCCCTTACCATATCACATATTGACATGTATCACGAATACAGACAAGCATAACTAGTCATGCCAAATCAGTCAAATTATTACCTTTTTGGATATCATTCCAACGTTCTCGTATCCAACATGTATTACAGAAAATTCAGATAACAACTTATAATTATCACACCATACCATTTCTTGTGAGGTCACAACCTCACACGAACATTTATATATATGACATAGACCCATAATCACATCCAACCAGTCAATCCTGATCACGTAAGTTACCCCTCGATAAAGGTTACCTGTCGCCCGAGTTTAACTCATATGCCCCTCATAACATATTCCCCATTCGCACAACCATCACTTCCTGCCAAATATAACCATACCTTTACTATTCAACTATTAGCATCCGCCTCATCTAACCACATCTTATACCCTCTTACAATCATACACAACAATCAGGTCCCTACCAAATCAACCTTTTTAGAATTGCTACCTTTCTAATATACCATCACTCTTAACCACTAGTGACAACACCACAAACGATAACACTACCACTGTCCGAACATCAAACCTCTTACACTTATCTCTAAACATCACGATTTCTTTCCTATCTTTGGTTGACATCCCAAATAACAGACATCGAATCCATCAACAAAATTACCTCAATATTCTTCCCAATACTATCCTTAATTGTATCATCATCTAACTCTCCGCCAAGAATCTCGTATCGTGCAAATATTCTACCAACTTCTTACTTTCCTTAATTCCTCGAAACTCATTACTAATCATGTTGTCCCAAAACTCCTCTATAACCATTAACTAACATCCTCGTGACATTATCACACATTTCAATGATTCCTTACCTTTTTATCACATGACTCCGGTGAATGTTTTCCTCAGCTTACTTTTATCCTTCTTTTCTCTTTACACTCAATAATACCAATTAATAGTTCAACTCCTTATTCCTTCTAGCTAACTCTTTTGAAATCCAGTTACGTTCTCACTGCTCCAAAACTCACATCTAATTATTTCATATCGATATCATCTCACTCTTTCTTACCACAAATATTCTCTTATTATGTCATCAATCACCCTTGCCACTAATCCATCCATAAAATCAACGTTTACTGTTCAACAATTGCATCTCCCTTCTTACATCTCTAGAAATCAAAATTCCTTTCATACCGCTAATTGCCCAAGGAGAACCCACAATAGTTTCATCTCTTAAAAAGCCAAATCTCCACCCCGTGACATGTCTCCACAAAGTTCACTATATACTACTCTTCTCAACCCCTTTAAAACGAACTTTCTTTATGTATATTCTTAACCCACACGGCTCTTAACGACCTCCTTCCATAATTCTTTACACATCTCAGGTTGTCACTATCCATATCCTTACTCCCAATCCTTTCATTCTCACGTTCCTTAGACTCACATCATCCTTTGTCCACATTCACCTACTTTTACGTTACTCAACATACAAACATATCACTCATCTCATCTCACAAAACATGCTCTATGTCTCTATACACCATACCAATCTTCCTTTTCTTTTTCCACTATCTATCACAACACATATAACTCATGTCCTCCCACCGAACTCATACTCACCACAGGTGCCACTCACTACACCACAAGATTGGGTAACTTACGCGTCAAGACCAATATACATGTAAAACAATGCATAAAAGAGCCAAATAATAACTTTGAATTAAACATAATATGCAACGAATTCAAAAGATAAGCATATGACCCAAAACAGGGGTCACTAGATCGAGTACAGGCCACTCGATCGAGTAAGGGACTTACTCGATCGAGTAGGTCAAGATCAGAAGCACGTAAAACAAATTACCAGGGCTACTCGATCGAGTAACTGAGGTACTCGATCGAGTGCCCCCTTACTCGATCGAGTACCAAGGATACTCGATCGAGTACCCTAATTCTCAGCACTGTCCAGTTTTCGTAAAACAGTCATAACTCACTCATTACTTGGTCAATTTGGGCGTGTGACCTACCGTTAGAATCGTAAAAGGACAAGCTATCATCTCCAATTGGAATCACATCAAAATCATTTATGCATCTCAAGTTATAACAGTTTAAAGACAACCTCTTTATAAACGAAAAACACAACTATTGATTTTTACTTCCCAAACGACTTAAACAACAACCAAGCAAACAAAACCAGTCCAAAGCTCATAAAACCAGTATTCGTAATCATACGTTACTATTTTCAAAAATCAAGCAACAACATTCATCATGCACATAGGTTATTTAACTTGTCAATCACGATTTACCCACATAAACATGCTCCACCCATGAATTTCATATTCTTATGCAATTACTTACTTAATCTCTTCCAACTAATCCATCAATTACAGCTACACCCTTCTTACAACATATACCCATGAACAATCGTGGACAAGTACATAAACTTATCATACAACTCTATGCAGACAAAATATACGTATACCACACAACATTTCTATTCGCATGTTATTATTATGTCACATCATGAATCATCCATCATGTTTCTCATTCCAACCACAGTTCTATATATCTCATCAACAAGTTTCCTCATATCACCATTTTCTTTCACATGCTCAACTTTCTACTTCAACATCCAACAATTAACACATTCCATCACATTCATAAACCAGTTAACCAAACACATATACGACTCGACAAACACTTTCCCACGTGACCGGTTCAAAGTTGTAAGGCGACCCCTTGCGGCTTTAGGACGTCTCCCAAGCCTTTGCACTAGCTCCTACAACTTTTACCCCGGGTTCATTTTAATTGACTCCCTATGTTCATTAAGTTCATTGGTTACAGGTTTCAGGATCGTCGCTCTGATACCATTTGTAACACCCCCATACTCCAAGTGCCTTACCAGGACCACTTAAGGCATGGAAATGCTACCATCTCGGTTACCCGAGGCAATGATTATCATAAGACAATAAAGAAACATATTTAAATAATAATTGACGTTTAACGGGATTACATGCCAAAAACCAAAACTGATAAAAGGAAATACAAGTTCTCAAAACTATCTGCTATCGAAATACTATCAAGCGTCGACACAGCGGAAGACTTCTAAACCGCAACATGGTGACTCATCCCGGCTATCCCATACGCATCGTCTCATACCGCTCAATAATCGCTCACCACCCCGAATGGATCACCACAGTTTTTAAAACATTTAACGGGTCGACTAATCACACAATTCAATATATCAACAATAAGATAAACAGACAAACACCGAACGTCACACACACACACACACACACACACACACCCATCATCTCAATATCGACCGTCCACCTGGACCAGCCCGCCGATGGGGACCGCAGCCGTTCCCACCTAAGCCCCGCTCATCGTACGAGCGACAACCCTGTCCCATTAATGTGCACATCCCCTTCCGTGGCGGGTTCCACGAAGGGCGAAACTAGGGCGTGAAGCCACTCCCGCAAGTGACTCCACTCAGCCGAGAACGCATCTCGAGAACCAGAGACAACAATCACAATCACAACCGTCACAACACAATTACGATATTAATCAATAATCACAATCAACCACCGTCACAACACAATTACGATATTAAACAATCAATCTCAACACATCAACAATCATCCCATTATGGGACTAATACTGAGTAGGAAATCCTACCTGGAAAGCACAACACGCAGACGGTATCTACAGCTGTCTCAAAACGCCTCTTCTATGAACTCTCCTCCTACCATACAACACATAGATACTACTATTCAATTACTATTCATAAAAACCCCCAACTCCTAAATTAGGGTTTCACTATTCTTAACAAAACAGTATATAAATTATATTAGAAGCTTACCCTCGTGTGGACAGCGGGCCGCCCACGGGGGCGCTTGGTGACGAGGGGAGCTCGGGAAGAACAAGCGTTTGCATTTTGTAAGGAGTCGCCACCAATTTTTATGGGAAATTGGAACCGTTCGAATACCTCGTGTCATGTCAAGACACAAAGTAATGACATGAACACTAAGCAATCGTTACCCTTAGCATTCTATGTCTAGAATGACTCTCGTGGATGCCAATGAACACGGGTGCTCACGGAGATCTGGAGTAAGGGGTGAGGGTACGTATTAGGAAGCTCTTTTGATCGAACACCTAATCCCGCCCGCCTCGATAGCGGCCTCTACTAATGATTAGGGAAGTTATTCGTACTTGATATATCGTCGGTTATATGCATGCAATGCAACATCCATAGATTAATCCTAGCATGTGAATTAAGACTAAGTCGGTTGACAATTAATTAGCATACAATTGATGTCGAAGTTGGATTTAAGGTTGATTTACATGTGAAACATACAAATAAAAGAAATACAATAATTATGAATTACAATAATGAAAATTACAACGATTACATTAGATTAGGCGATTTACGTCGAAAATACCTTTAAAACGGATAATTTGAGAAAAAGAAATAAGAATAAAACACGACAGATCAGAAGGTGATAATACGAGTATTAGTTGATTAATACGTAAACTAATTAAACTATGTCAAGGAGAAAAGGAGTTCGAGACAGAATTCACTCGAACAGAGCAGAAGAGAGATCGCGCCCTTTGGAAGAGGCGCAGACAGACGTGCGTCTGTTTCCAAGGGTGAGTTCAGGCGTAGCCGAATCGCAAAACCGTTAATGTTAATTGTTGAATTTAAGGATTGATTAAATATAGACTCGGATGAAAGTGATTTAACAGATTATTTACATATGATTGAGTCATAAAAACAGTAAAACATGAATGAGACGAAAATAAAACAGATTAATTATGTGAAGGGTCGGTGTTAATGAACGATTAATTAAACTAACTAAACTAATTATTAACTAAACATGATGAATATGACAATGAACATATAAACATGGATGCAAATATATCGATGATGAATCTCTTTAAACCCAATATAAACAGATTGAACCTCTAAAACCCAGATTTGAATATTAATGACGAAAACCCGTAAATATTGATTACTTAGGATTTGAGTCGGACTTATGACAAATAAACATGTGAACCAATGATGAATAATATACATATGAATTATATGCTAATATGGCGAAGAAATACAGAACAAACGAATATAAACAAAACAAGAACGAATTACAGAGGACGAGGAAGAAGAAAGGAAGCAGGAACTGCGGCAGCCTCACGAAGAGGCGCAGCAGGTGCCGCGCTCCTTCGAAGAGGCGCAGCAGTTGCTGCGTCCTTTCTCGACGTCTGTCTACTGGAAATTAGCGAAAAAAAGGTTTTAAAGACGGTTTTAGAAATCGGTTTTAAAGATGCTTTCGACGTGAACCTTACAATGATGATTACAATATATAAATTACAATAAATAAAAGAAGATTATTACACCCTCAGACTTACATGTTGACGGAACGAGAAGAACTAAGAAGATCGATTAGTGATGCTCGACGCGAATGCAAGGAAAGAGTGCCCTCGTAAGAGGAAAACGATTTAACAAGTTGATTAATTAGATTGATTGAGTGTAGTGGTCAAATTGGTCGGTCATGCAACGGAGAGGCTGGTACCCGGAAAGATCCGAGCTTACGTGGTCGAAGGTTCAAGCACGTAGGCGCCAATTAGTAAGAACAAAGTCTAGAATGCAAAGGGAGAAGAGAAGGGCGGACACTCGCGTGAGAAATATGAGGAACGAAAGCTCCTATTTATACTAATCACACGGAGGAATAGGGTTTCGGAGACTCTTTGGAAGTGAATCTCGGAAAGATATAAAAAAGATACGTAAATCATGCAAAGAAGGGCCTGGGAAGAGGCGCGCAGCCCATGCGTCTCTTGGAAGAGGCGCAGACTCTTGCGTCTATTCCCGTGGAGGTTTCCTCCTGTTTAAGAAAGATTTCCGTGTTTAAGTTATGGTAGGACGGATTTTAATTTGATTATCTTTTGAATATTATGTAAATATGACGGGATATTATTTGCCAAAAGATAAAATTTGAGAAATATGGAATAGAAATATCCGGAACATTCCAGAACATTCTGACTCGGGATTTAACAGCTATCAGAAAATGGAGACGGTTTTTGACCCGGACTCGAATGTACTCTAATTATCGCCAAAACGACCGTATCGGGACGTAGATGACAACTAAGAGGTTGACATTAATATTTGAGCAATCACTTGACGATAATCTTACGAACTGTCACTAATCGTTCCGCGAATCAAACATGCGGCCCAATCATCACCGGGTGGTTTGCGAGAGGTGCGAAACGAGGTGTCTCAGAGCCCCCACTTTGACCGAGGCTTGGACAAGGCGAAAGTCAAAGTATAGCCATCAGTTCAATCGAAGATTACAACTCGACGACTATGGCGACGCGTGGCGGCTCAAGGGGTCCGAGCCAAGGACTGTCGTCGGGAACATTTTAGAGTCTGTCGACTATCGGGGAGGGTCGTTTAAAGTCCATTAGACTACGTAAGGAAGCTCGCCAGCCATAAGAGGAGACCATACCTGAGATACCCCTGGGTGAAACGGAACTGAAGACGCTTCGGCAAAAAAAATTCATTGGTCTGAAGATAACTTGGTGTCTGAAGGCATTAGGGGTCACAGGGAACTTTGGTCGAACTCTGCGGGGAACAAGAGATATTGAAAACAGCAGGACGTCGGTAGAAACTGCTGGGGGAGTCTGCTTGCGTCGGTCTCAAGCGAACTTTGGCGAAATTTGGAGGCTGAATCTGCTTGCGTTGGTCTCAAACAAACTCTTGCTGGGTGATTATTTTAATGATTTTGGCGGGAATCTGCTTGTCTCTGTCCTCAAGCAAACTCTCGTTGGGTGATTATTTTGACGACTAGGAGCATCTCGATCGTCATGGGAGAAACTTCAAGTGAGCAGTACTGCAAAATACTACTGCGCTGGATAAAATAAATTAAGCAATACTGCAAAATACTGCTGCGAGGGATAAAATGGGTTTGGACGATACTGCAAAATATTGTCGCGCTGGATAAAATATGGGCCGGAACGAAGAAATCGTCGAAACGGACCAAAATGATACAAACGTCATCAAGGAAGAGGCGCACCAAAGATGGGCCCACAAATAACGAACTCATAACGAATTTTCGAAAATTCGTAAGGAGGGAACAAAAGGAAGAGGCGCAGCAAGAGCTGCGTCTCTTGGAAGAGGCGCAGCGCCTGCTGCGTCTTTTCCCCAATTTGGTAATTCTGCGTAAAAACGCGAAATCAGAAAGGGTTTTAATTCATTATTTCGAAACACAAATCTTTCAATTTCTCTCTCAAATCTTCACCATTTCCGTCAAGGTTGGATTCAAAAGCTTGCTTGAAATATGACTAATCGAGGTATGTGTCTTAAACTTGCATTAATCATCCGTATTTGTCGAATTTTGAGCCGCAAACATTAGGGTTTTCGACCCATTTACTCGAAAATTTGGGGCTTTTTCCCCAAATGGATTTGCTTTGCCAAATTGATGCTAGAAATGGATAGTAGGCAATGTTAGGAACATAACCATGTATTCACTTTGAATTTTCATCGAGTTTTGAGCCCTTGAGCGAATTTTGAGACGGTTTCACAGCTAGATCGAAAATGGCTTCGAAAATGGCCTTAGGATTGTCCATTTGTGATGAAACTTGATATTTGGGACCCTTGGGTGACGGGTAAACTTCCTGTCATCTCGGAATTTTGGTTGGTGACAACTTTTGCAGGGCACCTTTCTAGGGCATAACCGCCATTATAGCGAAATGCTGCCGAATTTTCGACTCGAACCCGGAACTAGGCTTTGACTTGGACTCGACTTGACCCAATTCGTCACATGAGTGATTGAGTTGGTGAAAATATGGCCAAGGATGGCCAGAAAGGGGTGATTTCCGAGCCTCGGAGGCTCGAAAACTTCTTAATCAAAGGCTCGCCGTCACGTGACGCGGCCTGAACTTGCTTTAATGTTGCAGGTGATGATGCTTCCACTTCCGGGAGGACTCCCATGGAGGTAGACGCCAGTGCGGTTGAGGAGGCTTTGGAGCAGGCTTTCACCGACGCGGTGATGGCTGCTGCAGACGAGGTTCCTGAGGAGGAGGCTGAGGAGGAGATTCCGCGACGGGCCCACCTCGGACGAGGGGTCGTCACCGAGAGGAGCTCCGCGTGGCCGAGACTTGGGAGAGTAGGCACCTTGTGTGGGCTGCAGAGGGTCACTTGTCCTACAGGACGGTGAAGAGCTTGGTAAATAGGAATTCCCTAACTCATTACTTATCCTCTTTCTGTTTTTTGTTCAAATTTCCTTTAAATTCACTTCAAAACTAAAGATAGCTTTATTCCGAATTATAATAGGAGGCCGGGAACATCCGGTCGTTCTCGGGGTACACGACGGCGATGGAGCACTACGAGCGGCTGTCGGAGGAGGAGAGGGCCATGATCGAGCGTGGAGCGTTCGGTCCCTCGGGTTCGTGTCCGGAGGGATATCGTGAAGAGGAAGTTGCGGGCCAACCTTAGCCTGGTCCGCGCTTTTTTGGATCGATTTTGGGATACGACTTCCACGTTTCACCTGCCTTTTGGTGAGGTGGGAGTCACCTTGGAGGATTACGGCATGATTTCGGTCCGTGCGTGGGATCGAGGAGATGGTGTGGCCGGAGGTGGCATGAGAGCGGATTCGGCCGAGGCGAGGAGGTTGATCGGCTGGAACTTGTCGCCGAAGGAAGGTGTTGCGGTGCCGGGTTTGGTACCCAGTACCTATGTTCGAGATTACTTCGCGGGGAAGACCCCAGCATCGGTGGTGATCGATGGGAGGGAGACGGCTCCTCCTCCTGTCTGGTGAGAGAGGGCTCGTCGTGGCTTTGGTGGTTCTTGTCTTCGATTTACCTCGGAGACAAGGGTGAGAGGTTGTCGACGAAGCTTCTTCCCTTTCTTGCCGACCGAGTTCCCTAGGGCGTTGGGACCGGGTCATCTTGGTTTTTGCGGTCCTTATCCGCTTCATGAGGGCCATGGTTCGTCCGGAGTTGATGGAGAAGGGGACTTCTCCTGGCGCTGTCGGACCTGGGCTACTGTTGGAGGTATGAACCTTCCTTTGGACCAAAATAAATTCCTTTCTTTTATCAAAGATCGAAAGATCGTCATTGACTATTCCGTTTTACAGGCGTGGGTGTATTCTTACTTCCCGGGCCTCGCGCCCAAGAGGACGGAGCCGTTGGAGAGGGCCTATCCCGTGGTGAGGGATTGGGTCATGTGCCGGACGAAGAGCAAGCGTTCTTCTCACAATGTCTACCGGCGGGATGTGAACGCCCTTCAGCTGAGCAGCGTGAGTATCCCGTTTGTATGCATTTATATTTCTTTCTCTTTATCTGATCCTAGGAATGATCCCTGTCTTTATCTTGTTGCAGTGGGTGCCCAGACCTTGGGCGGAGTACGCTGAGGCGCCTCCTTTTGTTGCTGAGGTCCTTCGACCTAGGAGTCCGAGTCGGCTGCTGTTGTGGACGTCGATGGGTCCTGTGTGGTATCTAGGCGAGCGTTTGGCTCGTCAGTGCTCTCGGGGTGCATTGACGGTCCCTATTGACCCTCCGAGGACGATGTTCAGGGAGCCTTCCGAGGCTGAGAGGGAGGCAGACTTGGCCGGTGCCAGTGGGGACGACCTTCTTCTGCCTGGCGAGGACTACTCGGCGTTCCTTTACGGGAGGTTGGCGTACTGGCCGGTAGTGGTGAGTATCCTTTTATTTCTCTTTGATTGACCTTGGGAATTTCGATGAAAAATCGCCGATTAATGAGAGTCGTTCGTCTTTGCAGGAGGTTGAGGCGGCGGGCATCGAGCCCCCAGTGTATCCCGAGACTCTCGAGTACACTGACGCGACCGGGAGGACGACGATCTCCGAGTTGCGTGATTTTGACGTGGCTGTGACGGATGCTGGCCTAGACGATTGGCAGCATCTGATTCGGAGGGTGAGTCTCTGGCTTATTCACCTTTTGCGTAAGAACACATTCGATTAAACTTGTTCGATTTGCTGAGAATTTCTTTTGAAAACACAGGTCGCGCCATCTCGGTTCGTGGCACTATGGAGGGTGGCCAACCGGTTGCGAGCTACCGCCATCGAGGCACTCGTCGGTGGTCGAGGTCGTCAGGTATGAACCTTATTTGATCTCTTTTGATTGATTTTTTTGTTTTGTTTGAATTGATTGTCATGAGCCAATTTGCTGCTGTTCTCAGGCTGATCGTGAGCTGGAGCGAGAGTTAGCCCAGTCCCGGGAGGAGACGGCTCGTTTGTCGAGGGAGCTCGAGTTTCGGGATGCCGAGATTGCCGCTCTTATGGCGAGGGTTGCCGAGTTGGAGGGTGCTCAGCAGTAGTCTGCGTGGTCTTTGTAGTCTTGATTTTGAACATTTTTTGGACTTGTTTGGGGTGAAGCCCCCAGTTTACTTAGACTTGGATTTGTTTGGGGCGAAGCCCCCAGTTGCACATCTGGACTTTGTTGTATATACGACGGCCTGAGTGCCTTTTGCTGCTGGGTTGTGTTGTTTGTACCTGCAGGTTAGCTTTTGGACAAGTTTGGTAGACAACGGTTTGCACCGTCATGCTGCCGAAATTTACATAGAAAAAACACATTCATTTACATTTTTATATACACATAAGGCCTTTAATTGGTGCAAAATGAGACTCGAAAAGGACGCGAAAATGCAAAAAATTTTGTCGGAATGACCGGACGGTTTGTCGGAATGACCGGACGGTAGGGAGGGTTACCCCCGCAAAAAAAAAGAAAAAAGAAATATATAAGTTAGAAAATGAAGAAAATAGAAATGAACGGACTAAAAGTGAAAATGAAAAAAAGAAAGAATTAAAAAGAATTAAAATGAAAACTAAATATGAAAGTGGCCGAAAATGTTGATGTCGCCTCGAAATGCGCGATCCTGGATCAAGGAAACCTGAATCATGGTAAATTTCGCGGATTTACCAAAATAAAATCCCGTAGGAATAGGAAATTATTCGTTATAGAATTAGGAAAGATCCAAACACGGAAATCACAGAAGTGATGCTGGGAAGAGGCGCAGAAGAGTGCGTCCCTTTGAAGAGGCGCAGCAGGTGCCGCGCCTGTTCCCAAGCAGGTCGGTTCTGACAGATTTTTGGAAACAGCAATTAGTATAAATAGAAGCGTCGATGAAGCTTTAAATCATACAATTCTTCCGTCTCTTCTTTGTCGATTCACATATAAAACTCCCCATAAATTTTCAAGAGAAAATTATCATCATGAATACCCTAGAAATTCGCTTGAAGGAATGGACTAACGAGTTTTCGAATATTGAGAAACATGACATGGGTGCTTACAACCTTGGATCTTTGTTGAGTTTGAAACTCATTAAGGTAGTGAAGCCGTTCTTGGATGCTTGTCTTGATTATTGGGATCCAAATTATCATGTTTTCGCGTTCCCAGGAGGTGATATTTGTCCTTTTCCGGAGGAAATTGCTGCTATTGGCGGGTGGGACCCCGAACATCTACCTGCCATCCCTTCTACTGCTCAGGGGTATAAGAGCAAGTTTAGAGATTTACTTGGACTGACCAGACTCGAGGTAGATCGTCTTGTTACTTCGAAAGGCGTGCGGATGTTGGATTTTATGGATCGATTCATCAACAGGGCCGACCCTACTGTCTCTTATGTTGCTAGGAGGAGAGCATTCGGTTTCTGCTTGCTTCACGTTTACGTCTTTCAGGGACATGTTGATGAAGATTTGAGAGGTGATCCCCGCCTATTGGGTCTCGTTGAGCAAATGGAGCTGCGCAGGAGCCCAGCTTGCTTGTGTTTAGGGGAGATTATCTTGGGCTTGGATAATAGGAAATCCAACCGCGATCTTCCATTTTTGGGGAGTCCCGTCATCTTACAGGTAAAAGACACCCTTTTTCTTTTTCTTTTTTTTTTTTTTTTTTTTTTTTTTTTTTTTTTTTTTTTTTTTTTTTTTTGTGTTTTTTTTTTTTTTTTTTTTTTTTTTTTTTTTTTTTTTTTTTTTTTTTTTGTTGGGTGTCTAATACCTGTTTTGGTAGGTTTGGCTTATGGACCGCTCCGATCGCTCGAGCCCCGGTTCATGCACTTTCCTATCATGCCCGTATGATTTCGATGAGGACACAATTTGTACATGGTGGATTTCACCCGGTCCGTGACTATTGGAAGAACAAGTCAAGGTGATGATGGCCCTTTGATCAGGTGGATTGTACCGTGGTGGCATCTCAAGTCTGTCACTGGAGTGTCTTCATTGGATCCTACTAGGTCCGTGCGCATCCCCGGATTGGAGTTCATGGTATGCATCTTCCCTGAGAGATTGATGAGGCAAGTCGGGTTGAAGCAGATGATTCCCAGGCTTGACACCGTCCCGCAGACTGCCATGGCATTGACTACCGAGAGCCGAAGAGAGTGGGCTATGAAATGGGCCCAAAGGAATATGTGGTTCTTGAGTTTCTCCTCCAATGCCTTGTGGGTGTCGGATTCTTATCTGAGATGGAGGAAGGCCGCAACTTCGGAAGAGCGCGAAAGACTGAGGAAGCGCGAGCCCGTTGACTACAAGGTGCGCGAAGGAGAGAAAGAGAAAGAGAAGCATCTGACTGAAGGAGAAGAAGAAGCCGACTTTCAAGTCATTCATCCTTCGAAGAAATCGAAGACTACTCCTGTCGCAGAGGTGGTGGTTGGCAAGAACGGAAGAGTCAGGCCTCGAGAAAGACCGTTGGTGATTAGGTCTGAAGTGGTGCAAGAGCGTCCGGCTCGAGGTCGTGACAAGAAATATGACAAGAATGACAAGGGCAAGGGAAAGATGGAAGAATAGCCCTAGTCTTATTATTATTATTTGATTATTATTATTATTGTCGTAATAAAAGGAGGGATTTTTAGAATCCTAGCCTAGTCGATTTTTATTATTTGTCGTATTATTATTATTTTTAGAAATTGAATGAAATATAAAAAGGTTAAGTGGTTATGAAACCGTTGTGATTTTCTTTAATTATTCTTGTCGAATTTCAAATGCAGTGCAAATGTCCTTCTATTTACATTTTAAATAAAATGGTGGGTTGAATCCCGCGAAGGATTGCCTACGTATTCACTTTAAAAAAGCGAAATCAAACCCTTGCGCGTAGTTCGAGTAAATGTAAAAGAATAATTGTTCGAAGCAAGAGCTTGTAATGAACATAGAAAATAAGCATGAGCTTTTGCTTACTCGGGAGGTGCGAATTTAGTTTGTTTGATGATATGAGGATGACAAGTTTGCCAAGATGCAAGAGCATAGTGACATTCAGATGGGCCAGGGGCCGTTTATTTAGTGCCGCAAGAGCGACACGTAGGTTTACGCGAGGCGCGTTTTTGTCCTATTCTAGGCATAGTATCGTTTCAGTTGGTCGAGATTTGTGGGGTTTGAGAACTCATTCCCATCTAGGTCTGTGATTCTAACCGCACCCCCTGGGAGTATGGATTTGACTAGATATGGTCCGGCCCAGTTAGGTTTGAATTTTCCCCTTGGGTCGACAGGTAAAAGAGCTCTGACCGATTTGAGAACCAAATCTCCTTCTTTGATGTTTCTTGGCCTAACCCTTTTGTTGAAAGCTCGCTTGATACGTGCTTGATATGTTTGGACATTATGTAAGGCATGAAGCCTACGTTCATCCAGGAGGATGAGTTCTTCATACCTATCCCTCTTCCAATCGGCTTCAGGGATTTGGCTTTCGAGTAGGATGCGCAGGGATGGTATTCCTAGCTCGACTGGTTGTACGGCTTCCATGCCGTAGGTCAAATAGAAAGGAGTAGCCCCAGTGGGCGTCCTGACGGATGTTCGATACCCCCACAAAGCGAAGGGTATTTTGCTTGGCCAATCTCTGTAATTGTCAGTCATTTTCTTGAGGATTGTGACGACGTTCTTGTTAGCCGCTTCTACCGCGCCGTTAGTCTGTGGTCTATAGGGCGATGAGTGATGATGCTTGATCTTGTATTTGGCTAGCAACTGTTCGGTTTCGGCTTGGAAGTGGGACCCGTTATCACTGATGATCTCATGTGGGCAACCATATCGGCAGATGATGTTATTTTGTATGAATTTGGCTACATTTTTGGCTGTGAGAGCGGTGTAGGAAGCCGCTTCTACCCATTTGGTGAAGTAGTCAATTGCTACCAGGATGAAACAGTGACCTCCTGTTCCTGCTGGGGTTATTTTCCCAATTATGTCGATTCCCCACGCGGAGAATGGCCAAGGAGATGTCATTGTGTAGAGCAACGAAGGAGGGACGTGTTGTACATTCCCGAAGATTTGACAGTTGTGGCAATGCCTCACATATTTGATGCAATCGGATTCCATTGTGGTCCAATAGTACCCTAGACGGGTGATTTTCTTTGCCATCATAGGTCCACTCATATGAGGACCGCACTCTCCATCGTGGACTTCTTCCATCACTCTTCGTGCCTGTGAATGATCAAGGCAACGTAGGACTACACCAAGAGGTGTTCTTTTGTATAATTCTCCTTGCATGAGGACGTATTGTGAAGCTAGTAGGCGTATAGCTCGTTGTCCCCTCTTATCCATATCCGGCGGATAGGTACCATTGAGCTTGAAGGTTTGATGCTCCATCAAAGTATAGGTCCCAGGAGTCTACATCTGTTTGAAGTATATCCTCGTCGGGAAATGACCAAGTATCTATGGCTTGTGCGTCGTTGATGGGATTTTCTGCGAAGAATTCGGCAACGGCGCGACCCTTTATTACTTTTAGTGGCACATATTTGAGGTCAAATTCTGAGAGCATCATGGTCCATCTTGCTAGGCGTCCATTGAGGACAGGTTTCTCGAAGAGGTATTTGACTGGATCCATCTTGGAGAATATTTTGACGGAGTAGCTGAGCATGTAGTGGCGTAGCTTCTTTGTTGCCCACACAAGAGCGAGGCATGTCTTTTCGAGTTGCGAGTATTTGCACTCGTATTCCAAGAACTTCTTACTTAGGTAGTAAATAGCTCTTTCTTCACTTCCTACGGTTTGAGCCAGCATGGCACCCATGGCGGTTTCAGTTACTGTGAGATACAAACCAAGAGGTTGATCTTGTTGTGGTGGCATGAGCACTGGTGGTTTAGCCAATATCTCCTTGATTCTGTCGAATGCCTTTTGACAATCATCATCCCACATGGTGTGGTCTGTCTTCTTGAGTTTCTTGAAGATAGGTTCGCAAATCATTGTAAGCTTCGATATGAATCGACTTATGTATTGAACTTTTCCGGGAATCCTCCGACTTCTTTTTTCTGTTTGAGGTTGTGGCATTTCAATCGAGCTTTGATTTTCGAGGGATCTATTTCTATACCTCGTTGGCTAACGACGTATCCTAGGAGTTTGCCAGATGTTACCCCAAATGTGCATTTCTGAGGATTGAGTCTCATGTTGTATTTCCGTAGCCTTGCGAAGAACTTGCGAAGGTTCGCAATATGTCCCTCTCTCTCTTTGGATTTGACGATCATGTCATCTACGTATACCTCAACTTCTTTGTGCATCATGTCATGTAAGAGTGTAGTTGCGGTGCGTTGGTATGTAGCTCCAGCGTTGATCAATCCGAACGGCATCACTGTATAGCAATAGGTTCCCCATTGGGTGACGAACGCGGTCTTGTGCATGTCTTCCATGGCCATTTTGATTTGGTTATAACCCGCATATCCGTCCATGAAGGATAGCAAAGCGTGGTCTGCAGTATTGTCCACCAATATGTCGATGTGGGGTAGGGGAAAGTCATCTTTCGGACTTGCTTTGTTCAAATCTCTAAAGTCAACACAAACTCGAATTCTCCCATCCTTTTTGGGTACGGGTACTATGTTAGCCACCCAGTCAGAATACTCGGAAACTTTGATGAACCCGGCTTTGAATTGCTTATCCACTTCTTCCTTGATCTTTAGGGCCCATTCTGTTCTCATCCGTCGAAGCTTCGCTTTTCTGGCTTGAAACCTGGCTTAATCGAATTCTATGTTCGCAATGTCCCCTGTCGATCCCTGGCATGTCTTTGTAGGACCAAGCGAAAACGTCTTTGAATTCATTTAGGAGGTCTATGAAGTCGGCCCGTTCGGTAGAGCTCAGGGTAGTCCCTATCCTAAGTTCTTGGGGTTCTAGTTCTGTTCCTACATTGATGGGTTCGGTGTCCTCATTCATGGTCCCCCTTCCCTTTTTCCCGTAGTATTTCTTTGGCTACGTAGGGAGGTATTTCGGTCAAGTCCGGGTTTTGGTCATCCTCAGTATCATCATAAATGAATTGCACTCAAGATAACGCAAAGAGTAAGCGAGAACCCGATTTATTCATATTAAGATTTGAGTAAAGTTGAACAGAGAAGCCAACCGATCCATGGTCGGT